>NC_083476.1:20838741-20891241 GCF_030014155.1 Tachysurus vachellii
CATTGTTGTTGTGGTTGTTTTTTGTTTTTTTTTTAGCTAAAAATAAAAACGGGAAAAAAATCGTCATAATAATCATAGTGTTTATGGGCTTTGTAGGTCTTTGTTCAACGGCTAAATTTGAAAGCTTGGTTTAGATTATTAAAGGGGTAGTAGAAGAAGAAGAAGAAGAAGAAGAAGAAGAAGAACTTTCTTATACACCCCTTCTGTTACTGACACAGTACTGATAAGTGTTCAACCTCACACTGCTATCTCAAGCTGAAACCCTACGTGTCACTTGGTTCCTTCTCCTCCATCGCATTATACTTTTAAACAAAAAAAAAAACAATTCCTGTTTTTGTCCCAGAGGAATAACCGTCATGGTCTTAGATATTGATGTTAAATAAAAAGTAGCTGCTAACGGAAGCTCTTATATTGCTAACTTCACTGTGTATATCGAGAAGGTCACAGCAGAGAATAAATTGGCACTATTCTTGATCTGTGTATCTGATCGAATGCCAAATTAAGCCAATAAGACGATATATCGACCGAATCAAGAATGTTTTTTGAACTGCAATTAAACGTGAGCGTTTCAAGAACATTCAAGAACAATTTCAAGAACACTCAAGAAAAAAGTGATGCTTAAATATAGCAACAAGGTACAAACAGATGTATTTTTTTACCCTCAGCTGTAACTAAGATCAGTATTGATCTCTGAGGAGCTCCGTCACCTCTAAACCTCAGGTGCTCTAATCTCACCGCATCCCATTGTTCAGGGGGTTTTAAGAAAAAAACCCTCCACTGTGTTCCACAATAATGTATCACATGAGCAAAGAGAAGGGGAGGGCTGAAGGCTGAGCGCCGAGAGCTGAGAGCTGAGAGCCAGGCTCAACTCTCCGCTTTAGCCTTCAGAAAGTATGAGAAGCTCTTAATCAGGCCAAACAATGCAGCCTTCAACTCCTTCTTTCTGTTGGGGCCTGATCTAATAAGCTGGGGGTGGAAGGTGGGGGGACTTTGAGCTGATCCCCCTGAATAACCTCTAGAGATACTTCACAGCAGGGAAACCTGAAGAAGAACCCAGAAGACCCTTTAATTTAAACCAGGCCCACCGACCCTTTGAACTCCCCAGTGCCAGGCCACAAACAAAGGCTGGTCTGACATTGTCAACCACAGGCTTAATGTCTTCATAAGACACCTTCTTAATGAACCAGGGAGAAGATCACGAACATGTGAGAAGTGGTTGATTTGATTTCACCCCCCTCCTTCTTACTAAGTAACTTCAAGAGTTAATATTAGGCGGATCTGTAAGCTGATTAAAACAGAAGGGCGTCGTTTTCGTCTGGCGCACCGTCCGAAAGAAAGCCATCCAGAGGCTGAGCTGTGGTGTTATCTCTAGTCTAGATAAAGAAACATCTCGAATTTTTTTAATAAATGCTCCACATAGGAAAGGGCTTTAGCCTTTCTACTTGAGAAAGCCTCAAAAGGGCAGATTCTGTCAGAGCTAAGATCTAGTTACAGCTAATTCACTCTTTGTTTTTCCTCTTCCTTTCTAGATGTCTTGATCCCTTCAGAGCTAGCTTTATGAACATAAACAGTGACTCTGAGGTTCTTGCCTGAATGCCTGCTTCTGACAAACCTCCCAAACATGGTTCTGGTCCATGGAGATGACATCTAGAGAAGTGAACAATTCTTTGTTATTGAGAGACAGTGGATTTAAAGTCTGGATTTAAAGAAAAATCTTTAAACCTATAATTTAATGTCATGTCTGTAGAACTCGACTCTTCTTGAACTTGTGTAGTTTTCGAACATCTCGAGCGCTTACTATAATTATGTAAAGTTCTAAGAAGTATTTTGATCATGTAGCTATTTGGTAACCGTAAAACCAGGATGCCAGATATTGTTGACAGCGCAGGTAGTCATTTTAACTTGTAAACGAGTTTACCGGCTTGTACAGTATAAACAAGCTACGCGCTTGTTGTAAACTTTAAACTTTATGTCTTTAATGACAGATTGATCATTTACTTCAATGTATGTTCAACCGATAAATAAATCCACGCCAATTCCAGTGCCAATACCAGTTCCAGTGCCATCCTACAGCCGGTAATTCATTCTCTCGAGCTCTATGACTTAAAGTGATGCTAATAAAGACGCTCTAAAGCACTGGAACAATGGCATGCGGCCTTAATGAGATGGTGCATTAATCGAACTCACTCTCACAGAGAGCTAAGACTTCGAATAATCATTAACCATCCTCCCCATCCCCCTGACACACACACACACACACACACACACACACACACTAGATTAGTGAAAAGCCTTGTAGATTAAGATGGGGGTAGGAGGTTTTGCTTAAATTCCTCATACTACATTCTTGCTTGTGATTAATACACAGTTTTTCATTTAGTATTATTATTATTATTATTATTATAATTTACTGCAGAATTAATTTAAATGTATATGAGTGACATTTTTGGTGTCTTTAGCACAGCACCCAAGTGTCATGAATACTACAGATGTTTGGCAGAAGATTTTTTTTGCTTGTTTGTTTTCGCTTCCTAAAAATTGCCGCATTCACCGATTCACACATATGGTCCTGGTTTAAAAGATCATTCACAAACCGGGCCAGATTAATCAAAAGCACAGAGTTCACAGAGAGTGTTCCTCTTTTCCCGATGTGCAGCGGAATGAAAGAGGAAAGAGAAAGGGAGACAAACCCAGAGAAAACAGTGGCTGAAGTGATATCCATCTCTGTAAAAACATCTGGGTGTGGGACTTTCTAGGCCTGTATTTTGGCAGCAGAGGGCAACTTGCATGACAAAGTAAGTCTTTCCATCACCACTATTGTCAAACCCAGGCCAGGTAATAATTAACACAAACAAGAGACAATAGGCCAGGACCGAGCGGTTCGGTTAATGAGCGACCAGCTCCACCTCACATTCACACGCACTGAACCCAGGACACTCACTGCCTGCTCACCCTGGCTAATTATTCACACTACTGTCTTCATATCGCAGGCATTTCAAAGCAAGCTAGGTCAATTAGCATAAGCATGCAAGTATCAATACTTTCGAATGCTTTCAAAGGAGAGCCAAAGGTGCCAGAGGCTATCCGACATATCAGTTAATGTAATCAGATGAAAGGAGAGGAGGGGAAAGGGAGAATGTTGCTATTGAACTGTTGCCAGTCCACAAAAAAACTTTCCTTTGGGAGAAGGATTCAGGCTTCAGAGAGCGATGAAGCTCACCAAATTTCGATCACATTCACATCCAATTTGATCATGTTTGGAAAACATTTTCGGTCGGCAAAGCGTTTAATTCGGTTTAACCATTTAAGAAAAATATGCTTTAGGAACATTACAATAAAAAAATATCCTCATCATTTATGGCACTGCTTTAGCAATCGCTTCTTAAATAAACACATCTTTAATCATGCACAGAAAATATTTTTTTGTTTTGCCAGTCAGTGACATTTAGTACAGCAAGCTCCGCCTCATCATGTTGGTGAAATTACAGCCCAGGTAATAAAATCTACTCTGTTTTCTAAGTGACGTGACATACGGTGACCCATACTCAGAATTTGTTCTCTGCGTTTAAACCCATCCAAAGTGCACACACACAGCAGTGAACACACACATTTACATTTACGGCATTTAGCAGACACCCTTATCCAGAGTGACTTACAACTGAGCAACTGAGGGTTAAGGGCCTTGCTCAGGGGCCCAGCAGTGGCAGCATGGTGGACCTGGGGTTTGAACCCATGACCTTCCGATCAGTAGCCCAACACCTTAACCACTGGGCTACCGCATCCCTACCCGGAGCAGTGGGCAGCCATTTATGCTGCGGCACCCGGGAGCAGTTAGGGGCGTTCGGCGCCTTGCTCAATGGCACCTCAGTTGTGGCCGTTCCGAGACTCGAACCCACAACCTTAGGGTTAGGAGTCAGACTCTCTAACCATTAGTCCACGACTTCCCCCCTTATTTCTTATTTCTTATTTTTTATTTTTTTGGTTCTTAAAACAGTTGGTATAGCTGTGTCACTGTGAGACCTGCACAGATGAAGTTGCAGTGCTTTGATTAGAATCAAAATGCTCCTAATAACAAAGAGGACAATTAAACCAGGAAATGGAAGCTCCGCCTTCTGGGTACAGAACCTACTTTCCCAAATAGAAACTTTTATAATGGTTTGAGCAAAAATGTTTACATTTGTGCTTTTTCTTGTGCAGAAACACATTTTGTCTTCACTTAAACTTTGGTTTTGTTTATGGAAATGTATTAGGCTTTGTTCTGATTCGAATTCTTTAATTGCTTTGAAACAATATATTGGTAGCTGCTATTTTTTTAATGATCTATTTTAACAATTCGGGATAAAAACAGAAACCCTGCTAACCCTGACAACACACTAAAAATGGGGCATGGGGCAACACGATACCTGCCCATCTGGGCCTCTATTAGCAGTTATTGTAGTTCCCAATCTGACCACAAGGGGCAATACTAAATCTATGGATCTGAATGGGACCAGTAACATGCTAAGCTACGACTGCACAGCATCTAGTAAGGAAAATCTGCAAGAATGTTTTAAACATTTGGTCACTCAAATATCATCTTAAATTTCTAAAACTGTTACATAAACCCCAACACTCGCAATATCATCATGTCAATACCTGCAACTATGGAGCTTTTTTACTGAAGTTTAAAGTTACTGAGTTTAACGGTGCAAAAAGCTAATACTGGACATCAATAATATTATTTCATTAACTATCAAATCCCTCTCGTTGCTGACTGTATGACGTTATAACCAGCCAAAAGATTTGTTGTTTATCCCAGATTCCATGTTGCTGTTTTGGCTGTAGGTTTGTCCCCATGACTCAGGGCCTTATCTACTTTTACAACTTCCATTTTCTCCTCATTTATTTGTGTACTTTGACTTGAGCTAAGGATGCTATAAAAAAATCTGACCCGGATGATAATAAAACTGTCCTCTTGGAAAGCAGTAGTAAGAAAATTGAGGTTGTGTAACAAGGCTGTTGCTTCACCAAATCACTAGTGTGGCTCTAAATATGCAAAACGATGTGAGTTAAGATGTCCAGCTCTGTGGACTCAGGAACATAAACTCCCTCTTCTGTCCTTTCTGTTTATTCCACGTTCTGTGTATACTTTAAGTTTAACAGGAAAATAATATGTGTACGCTAATGTTTGTACCTGATTAGCTGGGCCAACCAAAGCTTTGGAGAGAGAGTTCTTTTCAGAGGGGCGGTTAGGAGGGAATCTGCAGGGCAACAGAGAAGCTTCAGATAATAGGCTTTAATGGGGCATTCGCATTCAGTAGGCTGCAACAAAGGCCAGGCAGTGGGATTTGGGAGGGCTGATTGTTGCTCCAGTGTGCTTCAATGCTAGGCCCCGGAGACTGAAGCTGAGGGCAACTGCGGGGAGAAAATCTACCATTGTCAAGCGGAATGTCAGCGGTTTTCAAGGACGCCAAAGAGGACCAGAGAGAGAGAGAGAGAGAGAGAGAGAGAGAGAGAGAGAGAGAGAGAGAGAGAGAGTGTGTTGGAAAGGAGTATATTGGTATAGAGGGATATATAAAGATGGAGAGACAACGGAGGGGGAGGGATGGTAGAGAAGCAATGGTGAATTGAGTGCCACATTCTGGCTAAAAATGATGATCTTTATTTGAGGGCAAGATGGATTCTGTGATGTTTAATTTGAGATTAAATAGACCTTGCAGCTTTATTATACACATATACAGTAGAAGGTTTGGGTTCTGTGCAGAAGATTCAAGGTTTAAAGTCTCGTACCATGTCTGATCCTGCACTGTGACTCCAATAGTCTTTGAGAAGACATACATTTTCTGTAGAATAAAAATAAATTAATATATGAAGCTGGACTTGACTGACAGGACCTTGTTCATGATATGTCTAAATAAGAACCAAGATGTCTATTTAAAGATGCTTGGGAGACATCTCAGTTAAAGATCACTGACAATTAAAAATGATTTGACTCTAACGCTGACTAACACTTTCAAAGATTCTTCTGGTTGCTTTTTGTTCCACTTCCATCTGTTCTCAGTACACACTTTATCCTTGTCGGGGTCACATTGGATCCAAAAGCTATCCCAGGAACCCTGTGTGTGAGGTGGGATTGGAATCCAGAACATTGACCATGCACATCAATACACTCGATCTCTATTGACATGATTTTGAGAAGTGGAAATAAAACCTGGATGAAACCGTCATGGAGAGAATAAGAGAAATCTGAGATCATCATTGACCTTGGACCTTAGTGGTGCTCAATGTCACCATGGTCTATTTTCATTCATTCATTCATTTTCTACCGCTTATCCGAACTACCTCGGGTCACGGGTAGCCTGTGCCTATCTCAGGCGTCATCGGGCATCAAGGCAGGATACACCTTGGACGGAGTGCCAACCTATCGCAGGGCACACACACACACACACACACACACACACACACACACACACACACTCTCATTCACTCACACAATCACACACTACGGACAATTTTCCAGAGATGCCAATCAACCTACCATGCATGTCTTTGGACCGGGGGAGGAAACCGGAGTACCCGGAGGAAACCCCCGAGGCACGGGGAGAACATGCAAACTCCACACACACAAGGCGGAGGCAGGAATCGAACCCCCAACCCTGGAGGTGTGAGGCGAACGTGCTAACCACTAAGCCACCGTGCCCCCCTGGTATAGTTTCAATACATTCCAAATTTTCACCAGACTTAACACAAAATCTGGTTAGAGACCAGTTTAAATAGCCATGTAATATTTATGTAACCCCAACCTTGTGCCTTTATTATACTTATTTCATCTGACCTGTATGTATATGTGCTGGGGGCTGGTCGGATGACTGGTGACTGACAGTTTGGGTGAAAAAATAATCTACTGGCAGTAATGTGGGGCCCCTGATGAAATTGGTGAAGTGGACAGCAGGAAGCACATGCACTGCATAGCTGAGTGAAGAATGTGAGAATCTGTTTATTTCCAACACTATCCCCCCCTCGGTTCTGTCTCTTGGGGACTCTTAACCCCACTCTTTTTGGGGCCCCAGGGCTTCAATTTATCACACCTGCATGTGGAAGCTGGGCACAGCAGAACTCAGAGTGAAATCTGCGCACAAATCAAGCCATGCACGCGCCACCCAGCACAGACGGGAACACTACAGAGCAATCCATATAACGGAATGAAGCTATGACGAATGAGAACACATCCAATGTAATGACCCGATGTATAATGATGATAGCCTGTGTCAAGGGTTCTCAAACTCTTCTAACTCAATTTTGGTAAGTGCTTAATCCTCACCAGTGGATCTGGAGCATATCCAAGTAACACTAAGTTTAATTTAATTTATGCACACGCACACATTCATTCACATCTAGCGATTTATATTAGCCAGTCCACAAGAACCCACCACCCAGCATTCTTACAAATCCCTACACAAATACAAGGCAAACACACACACACACACACACACAAACACACACACACTAACATGAGCTCAGGATCGAACCAGGAACTTCCTCAGTAGTTAACTAGTTATAAAAAAAACTGTTTAAACATTAGCCTTATTATTCAATCTTACAACGATGAAAATACTGGCTGTGTATTACAGCTCTGGCAAAGTGTTAGACACTTTTATTCCCAGAAAGGTTTCACATGATTTATAGGCCTACTTGGTTTTGAGGTCTGGATTCAAACCAAATAGGCTAAAAAAATATAAGAACTCATAATAAGTATGATAATAGAACTTATAACCTATAACCTATGATAACTGATCAGTGTTGCTGCCACACGGATCCAGGGTTCTGGGGTTTGACTGAGACCTTGGGAGTTTCTCATGTCTTCCTGTGTTCGTTTGGGTTTCCTCTAATTTCCTCTCACATGTGAAGGTGCTAGTGAGGTTACACTAAGGTGCCAGTAAGTGAGTAAATGTGAATGTGTGTGTGACAAAGCAGTTATTAAAGAAGCCTGGATGGATGATAAAGTGGATTGTGATTTTAATTAAGAAAAAAAAAAACTTTTGATGTGCTTTATAGACCTCAAGCTACAAACTACATAGAGTTGAACCTGTGCAAAATCAGCTCTTTAAAATACTTAAATAAATAAATACATAAATAAATAAATAAATTAGCATTTTGCTGCTCAGGGTTCGACTCCAGCCTTCTCCAACCTTCTTCTTTAAGCCTGTATTTATTTATTTAATTAATTAATTCTAAGAGTTCTCTGAAATATTCCCCCTTTGCACTTGTGTATTCAGCCTGTGTTGTTGAACCTAAACTAGCATTCACGCAGCTATACAGACTGGGAACGTTTGGAACTCCACTAATAAATCAATTAGGGGCCAATGTGACGCCTCCCGACCTAAAGGGATTATTGGGCAGCGCGCGCTATACGGCAATGATGTAATTACGGGAAGAAGCCATTCACGGCTATTGAATACAGTACACGAGCGCGCGCGCTTCAAAAGGCACTTCATGCTTTATTTATGCCCCCTGCTAATTTAGCACGCCACAAATCCTAATCGTGCGCCATAGAGGATGGCTAATGTTGAATAAACTGTTTGTTCAGGCTCATTTCATTAGTATGACGCGTAATAAGAACTTTCTATTAGTATGACGCGTAATAAGAACATATATGCAAAACTATATGTTAATGACGTAAAGTTAATAAGTAATGACGCGTAATAAGAACATATATGCAAAACTATATGTTAATGACGTAATGTTAATAAGTAATGACGCGTAATAAGAACATATATGCAAAACTGTATGTTAATGACGTAATGTTAATAAGTAATGACGCGTAATAAGAACATATATGCAAAACTATATGTTAATGACGTAAAGTTAATAAGTAATGACGCGTAATAAGAACATATATGCAAAACTATATGTTAATGACGTAAAGTTAATAAGTAATGACGCGTAATAAGAACAAATATGCAAAACTATATGTTAATGACGTAATGTTAATAAGTAATGACGCGTAATAAGAACATATATGCAAAACGTTACAGGTAGACGTCATATTGTTTAATTAACTTTGACTAGGCTGCTTTTGTGTGTGTGTGTGTGTGTGTGTGTGTGTGTGTGTGTGTGTGTGTTTTATATATTTCACTAATTGTGCATTTGTATCTTCTGCACCTGAAAAACATACTTCGGATGGTAGAGTATCCTGAAGTATATCATCTGCTAGGATCCACAGTCTAAAAAGACGAGTCCACAGGAGGGGGAGGATGGAGTGTAGTGGTGATTGTGGGGTTTTTTTTTTGGACTCTCCCTCCTCCTCCTCCCCGTCCTCCTCCCTCTCCTACCTCGTTTTTTAGTCCATTGTAGGGATCCTTGCCCTCAGAAGAACAGTGTCCCCCTGGCTGCTAGAGAAACGTCGCTCTCCTCTCCTTTGCTTTTTTTTTTCTCCTTTCCTCTCATCTCTCCTCACATCTCTGCGCAGCCACACGGTCTGCACCGTTAATCCACAACTGAACACGGCACGGAACGGAATTTTCTCTTTTTTTTATTGTGGTGCACAGTAAAAGAATCAGAGAGCGCGTCTCGGAACGAGAGTCAACGATGAGTCCACCGATAGACGCTGTCCCATTGTAAAGACCTGAACAGATCAAGACGCGGATTCCCTGTGCGTCTTTATTTACTCCAGGACGGAACTCAACAGTAGTGAAGTGTGAAGCGAAATTGTGCGTTTTCTTATAGGATTTGGCGAATAAAATCCCAGCAGGAGAAGCAAGGACAACTGGACTTTGGGCATTATTACTAAACGAGGAAGCTCAGGAGCTCGGCGCAAAGAGAACCATGGTTTTATCTGGAATGGATTTCTAAAAAGGAACTCGCTTGTTCAAGTTTCCCAGTTCGTAGTATGACAGGATTTCTACGGAGAAAGAACTTAACGCAAATTCAAATCTCTGAAGCCATAAAAGCAATAGAAAGGATCTAGACGCGACCGGGGTCTTAACGAATTGGTTTCAAAGGACCGGGCAAAGGGCACGGATAAAGGTAAGTGGTAGAATCGTCCTTCTATGAGCTGGAAGAACTTTGAATGACCTCACTCTTCTGAATTCATTTTAGGGATTTGGTTACTGCTCATACACTGTTGCTGGATGTCTAATTGTATGTTATTATGCTCTTTATATTGTGCGTAAACAAAACGAGTATCCGGTTACATTGCGTAAAATCCAGCATCACACGCAGCGCGTGGTAAAAATACTCCAGCTGAAACTGATGTGAAAGAATAAACAAAACAAAACGGGTGTCAGTGTTTGTCCCAAACGGAGCTCGGTTGGAGATGTCACCAGCCCTGTGTTTATTTATTTATTTTTAATTATCCCTTTACTTGCTAACTCACTTACCACTCAGGGTGTGTGCGCGCCCTATCCTAAGCTAAGTTTTATTTAGACTACCAAGTGGTTTCACACTTGTAAATAGGTTTATTTATCTTAAACTGACTCTCACACTGGTGTGAAAATCTCAGCCGGGCACGGAGAGGCGCATGGCCACAACTGTGAGGCTGCTTTCGGTCAGGGTTGCCAGATTTCTGGGGTTTCTACAAATGCACAGTTGTAGAGGAGAGGGTCCAATTTAGAGATATACTCAATTAATGACCAAATGTTTGAGACGCAGAACTGATTCATTCTGAGTACAAGTTTGGATAATATCATACCACATTTGCAGTTTGGTGTTGTTCAGATAAAAATGCCAATTTGACTGAAATAAGCCAAATAATGTCTAAATGATGTGTAGAAATCAGTGTAAAATCTACAGCTATCTAACAGAACAGCTTGTTCTACTTACCTGATCTGGGCTATTAGTAGTTCCGGAACTGTATCCTAATTATTGCACAAATGGCCCATTATGCACATTTTACAAACAACAGCCTATAACTGCCCAGCATTTGTGCTCCTAATTATTCGTGTTTATGGAAAACGGTGCACAATGTCCAGCAGTGATCAGGTAGACAATGTGTCTAGTGTGACTAGACTGCTGGCCTTTCATACACAAATGTGCTTTTAGAGGTGAAGGATTGCAGGTCATGTCTTAATGTTAGCAGCTACACCAGATTGAATTTCCTTTAGTCTCACACTCTAAATCTCAATCCTGTTTGTGTTTCAGTTTTCTCATCAACCGAGAGATACCCAGAGGTTGCCAATGCCTGGAGTCAGCGTTTAAGCCGATCACAAGACATTCGTTTCCTCGTCAAAATGTGGAGCATCTGGAAGTTCTTCATCGCCGTGTGCCTGGCAGAATTCGCTTTATCGAGGAGCATCACGACACAAGCGGTCCGCTCGAAAGGTAAATAGCAATATACAGAAAGAAATAGAATATGTTAATGTCTGTACTGTTTTGTTTGTAAGTACAATTTATGGTAGATTTTGTTGAGACAACCCTTTAATAAGAAATTTCTGGAAACAATTTAGGGCTTAGTTTGATTTACGGAAAGCTATTTTTTAAGCATAGAGAAGTGTGAGAAGAGTTTAAACGCAGAGGACGTGAAGTAGGGTGAAATCATTTGGAGAGGAAAAGAATCCAGCGTAGTTTTATTCTTTTTTAGCCGTAAACAGGGCTACTTGATCCTGCCAAAGCCCTGAGGCTCGGAAGTGTAAATCTGTTTGGCCTGGTGCCAGTGACAGGGGATTGTGGGGCGGTCTGGGGGAGCTCTTTTACAAATGCAGGGCTGTCCTGGTTGTGTACCTGCTGGAAAGGTATTCTATTATCTCCAAGTGCTATAATGATGTTCTCCAAGTACTTGTGGTCTGAGATAATCTATGCGGCTTAAGGGGCAGCAGCTTTGGCTTGTGCAGAGCTTACCATTGTAGTGCTGTGCAAATATTAATTCAGAAATAACATAGCATTTTGGAAGCAGTACTGGAAAGAGATATGACTGACGGGTGTTAGTATGCTCGTCATGGTCAGGGTGGTTTACTGAGGACCACGTGGTTATTAGGGAGAGCATGAAGAGGGCAGGTGTAGGTCCTGACAAAAGAAGAAGCTAAGTGTTTGTTAAAAGCATCTTTTTTATGAATCCCTGAACCCAGTGGAAGAGGAGAAGTGAAGGTTGATAGACCCTGTAGTGCAACACAACAATGCCTGCCAAATGAAATTATAGTCTATAAAGACTATAATACTTTAATCGACAGTCTCCCAAGAAAGGGACAGTTATAGCATAGGAATATTTTTATCTTGGGATTCTTACCATGATAAATCAATGTCAAAAATTGCTTTAATAACTTACATATTATTATTTTCCATACTGCCGGTACTGATTTTTGTCATTTCCTCGACGTGTTAAGTATACAGCAAGGCTCTTATGTGATCTATGGACCTTAACATCATCCTTTTCTCCAGCAGGATCACCGTTTCAATCTATTTTAGGTTGTGTATTCATGTTTGTGTGTTTTGTTTAGCCTGCCTTTTATTTCCTCCCTGACCATGTATACCCTCTGTTGGGGTCAGATTCAGGCCAGGCCCCAGTTCCTTTCAGTGAAGTTCATTAGTGTGTTGGTGGGAGAATGCTTTGCCTCAGCACTGGAGGTGACATTGCTGGTTTAGGGATTCTTTGCACAAATGCTTATCACACTCACTGCTGGGTCACCAGGAACACTGCTGTGAAGTCAAACTTCCACCGAAAAGCATAGGTCGATTCTCACTTTTGTCTCTTCAGATGTGATTTACAACTGCCCTCTAATACCCCTCACCACCTTAAAAAATAAACCCCACCAGATCTTTTAGAGATTTAGAGCAGGGCCTCTTGTAATCTGGCAGACATTAATCGTTAGCTTAATAAATACAGGATGTAGTTCAGTAGTTTAATTAATCATTCTGCACTTGTTGTGTAGAAACATCAGCAAGTTTGAAATAGCTTTTTGTTTTACATTCTTCCAGATCCTCGTGTACACCGGCCAACCCTTCAGCCCGGCTTCCCCGAGAACACCACCGTGTTAGTCGGAGGCCAGGCAAAGTTGGTATGTAAAGTCCATCGGCCAGCCACGACACGTCTCCAATGGTTCAAGAAGGACGGGGATCGCCTGGGGCCTGACGGATCACCGCTTCTTAAGCCCATCACTGTAAGGAAGTGATTTAAAGAACAACTCATTTCTTTTCTGTGAGAGAGTGGGTGTAATTCAAGATGTGTTTCCCCTGCAGCCTCTTCAAGACAACATCTCCAAAGTCAACGTTCTTTCTTTGGTAAACGTCACCTTGGAAGATGCAGGAGAATATATGTGCTTGGCAAAAAACTCTGCTGGATGGACAAGTAATTCTGCGTGGGTGGAAGTCTTAACAGGTGAGTTTTTTTATTCATTTTTTCATAATTAGTGGAAAGATTCCACTATTTAGACGATAGGGTGTGAAATAAGGCTTTGTCTATTCCTTTTTAGAAATCCGTCTAGTTAAATCTTTGGACCAACTGACTGTGGCTGAGGATCCAACAGGTATGGGATATCTGAGATCTTTTTCTTTGGAATAATAGATCCAGATTTTTAACTCAAGAGCCGAACTGTAAGTTGCATGAAGGGTAAACAGTGAAAATTTTATTTATTCCGGTCTTCTTTTTGTTAGAAGTTTCTGATGAGCAGAGCGAGGAGACGTCGGAGCAGCTCCTGCTAGAACCAGGTGATGTGCTCAAACTGCGTTGTGACACAAACCATCCTGTCCACTGGTTCAAAGGAGATATTAGAGTGCAACATAGCCCTCGTATTCAGATAAGAGCAGGAGTCATGGAGATTACAGATGCGACATACGAAGACTCAGGGGTCTATGTCTGCATGATCCGTGGCTCTAGACAACCTCTTCGCAACTTCACCATTACAGTAGCAGGCACGTTCAGATATCCGACATGACATGACAACATTCCACTTTTAAAATACTTGATAATAATTGGTTTACTTACATGTGTTTTCTCTCAACCTTGCAGATGCTATGGGATCTGGCGACGATGACGAGGATGATGGTCAAGAAGATACTGTTACAGAGACAGAAAATGACCAGGTCTACATCTCCAGAGGTGTGTATTGTATTAATTGAAGCTTAAAAAAAACTTTCTCCAGAAAAATCTGTTAAAATCTGGTCTCCTGATTCCACTTCTTCTTCAGTCCCATACTGGACCCACGTTCAGAGGATGGAGAAAAAGCTTTATGCTGTCCCAGCTGGAAACACGGTTAAATTTCGGTGTCCGGCTACAGGAAGTCCAACGCCCTCGATCCGCTGGCTGAAGAACGGCAGAGAATTCAGAGGAGAGCACAGAATTGGAGGAATCAAGGTAAGATGTCACGAAATGAAAGCACTTTTACAAACATCTAAAATGTTTACTTGTACATGGAATTATTTGAAACAATGATCAGCATATTTGCATAAATTTTGTCCACAGTTGCGACATCAGCATTGGAGCTTGGTCATGGAGAGTGTGGTGCCCTCGGACCGTGGGAACTACACTTGTGTGGTGGAGAACAAATATGGCTCCATCACTCATAGTTACCTCCTCGATGTGTTGGGTAAGACAGCTCGCTGCTTAAAGTAGACAGTGGTCTGGCTCCATGCAGAGTGGCTGAAGCTGGCCTGCTCACTGCGCCTGTCAGGGGCAATAAGAATTAAATTAGGGAACCACAGCGCTGACAGCTCAGCAGTGTCTCACAGTGAGACAGGCACCAGTCGCACCTCGGATATAGCCACAGGGCAACTGTCCACCACAGGGTTCATTTGGGGCTTTACTGGAAAAGGGCAAACTATTGGCACAATAGGAGGGCTACCATTAGCTTGCGTTTTATGTTTCTCAATGAACAGTTGGCCAGACGAGGTTTCTACCTGACCTGTGACAATTCGGCGTCAGGTCAACTGCTGTCTCCATCAAGAAAGGAGCAAATAGGGGGTACTTAATGACTTCAAAGCATCCCAGTACACAGGCATGGCTCTCGGATTCCATAACGGAACCAATTAGTGCATGCCTCCAGCCTCCAGCTTTTAGAGGGACCACTTATCTTTTTCCCTCTGTTGGATTAAATCTGATTAACAATTGCAATTATCATGTTTAAATGTATGAACCGAATGATGGGGCAGTGGAAATTTCTGCATGGTTGTTTTTGCATCTTCTGAGCAAATTTATAATGTTTCCATTTCAGAACGCTCTCCTCACAGACCCATTTTACAAGCTGGTCTACCAACCAATATCACAGCAGTGGTCGGTGGAGATGTCCAGTTCCAATGCAAGGTCTACAGTGATGCACAGCCACACATTCAGTGGCTGAAGCACATCGAGATGAACGGCAGCCGGTATGGGCCTGATGGCATACCCTACGTCAAGGTTGTCAAGGTATAGCAACCTTCTGGCTGGCCACATTTGTCAGTTAGTGGTACCAAATTAATATGAGAGAATTATATTACTGCTGCGTTTACACATTTTAGTTTTCCTTTACAGACAGGCAGCTTGAACATGTCTGAGGTGGAGGTCCTATATCTGACGAATGTCACAATGGAGGACGCTGGAGAATATACGTGTCTGGCTGGAAACTCTATTGGCTTCTCACATCAGTCTGCATGGCTCACTGTCCTATCTGGTAAGTTAACTACCATCTTTAAGCAATATCTTTCATTTTCATCCCACATGATTCCTTTTTTTGACATTAACCATTCTTATGGACATTATTAACAGAGGAAGATGTGGCCAAAGAGATGGACCTTATGGAGACCAAGTATACCGACATCATCATTTACGCCTCAGGCTTCCTAGCATTGGTTATGGCCATCGTGATTGTGGTGTTGTGCCGAATGCAGACGCACCCCAGCCGGGAGCACTTTGATGCCCTCCCTGTCCAGAAACTTTCCAAATTTCCTCTTCGTAGACAGGTGAGATAGTAACTTGTAACATCGATATGATATCTCTTTAATAAATATTTATTTTGAATATATTTACACTAATTCTGTGATTCTTGGAAACACAGTACTCCGTCGAGTCCAACTCCTCTGGGAAGTCCAGTGCTTCTCTAATGAGAGTGGCGCGTCTTTCCTCCAGCTGTTCTCCGATGTTAGCTGGAGTCATGGAGTTTGAGCTTCCCTGTGATCCTGACTGGGAGTTCCCAAGAGAGAAGTACGGGCCAATTGACACAATCCATTTTGATCATCCTGCCATTTAACTTTGATGATGTACTGACAACGGTGTATTGTTACCTAGTTTGACTTTAGGGAAACCTCTTGGCGAGGGTTGCTTTGGTCAGGTGGTGAGAGCAGAGGCTTATGGGATAAACAAGGATAATCCAGATCAAGTAACCACTGTGGCAGTCAAAATGCTGAAAGGTAGGTATTCCTAAAATGGCCGATTGTATCTATCATTCGCATAATTATATGAGCTGACTCTGTTTGATTGTTCGATTGCTTTCCAGACGATGCGACTGACAAAGATTTGGCTGACCTTATCTCTGAAATGGAGCTCATGAAAGGCATGGACAAGCACAAGAACATCATAAACCTTCTTGGTGTTTGCACTCAGGAAGGTCAGTTTAACCAAAAATGGATCTCATGCCTACTTGAAGGCAGTTTGATGTTCGATGACAATTACGATCTAAACATCAAATTTGCCCAACTATGCTTCATTGATTCCCATTATAATGATTGGATTTTGACTTTGTAGGTCCACTTTATGTGCTGGTTGAATATGCTTCTAAAGGAAGCTTGCGCGAGTACTTACGAGCGCGTCGTCCTCCCGGAATGGACTACACCTTTGACGTGACCAAGGTTCCAGAAGAGCAGCTCACGTTTAAGGACCTGCTATCTTGTGCCTACCAAGTGGCACGAGGAATGGAGTACTTGGCTTCTAACAGGGTGAGTTGGTTTTCCTTTTAAAATCTACGCAGACTACCCAGTAACCCCTAACCCCTAACCCCAGTGTCTTATCAACAAGTCTTTTTGTCTGACACATGATGCCAGGCATTCCTCACTGGAGTGGTGGTGTGCTGTGTTTACCACTGCGTCTGTCGTTTCTCTGTGGGCTTTGTCCTTTTTAGCACTGCCATAAATCTGTTAGCATGCAGGCTCACAGATCCGTCTGTGCGCAAGATCATATTACTAGGTCTTTGTGGCTTGCTAAGAACGCAGCTGTCTGAAACCCTTCCATTAAGGGCCGCAAACCAGGGGCTTTTTCGGCCCCCTTTTTTCGGTCCCCAAATGCCGCTTCTATTTAAAATAAAAACCAAAATACACGTAATAATATGCGTTCAGTTAAGCAAACAGTCCGCTGGTGTTTTTCTACAAAGCCACACATCTATTTAAAGCCAGGCTTGTTTTTGAAGCAGGTTTTGGAGCGATCACTGAGCCATGTCCTTTCTGTTCCTCAACAGTGCATTCACCGAGATCTAGCAGCAAGAAACGTTCTGGTCACAGAAGATAATGTCATGAAGATCGCAGATTTTGGTTTGGCCAGAGGAGTGCATCAGATTGATTACTACAAGAAAACCACAAATGTAAGCACCTAAAGTTTACTTTTCTGAAGCTATTTCCTGAAATTCTGACCCTTGCTAATGTAAAGATCTGACCTGTGTTCTGTAGTCCTAATGGTTATTAAGACATATGTTTGTTATGCCATCACGGATTGGCAGGCAGATCGACAAGAGATAATTGGATAGTTCTGGGAAGTGGACAGTCATGTTCTTGGTGGGTCAGAAGGAAAACTCACTGTCTTGTGTCTGCTTTTAGGGACGTCTGCCAGTGAAATGGATGGCACCCGAGGCTTTGTTTGACAGAGTCTACACACACCAGAGTGACGTGTAAGTCTAAACTTTGCAGCTATGCTAACCAGTCAGCTGAGTAGGAATTCCCTGTGTTTGGAATACCAGTGGGAGGCACGGTGGCTTAGTGGTTAGCACGTTCGCCTCACACCTCCAGGGTTGGGGGTTCGATTCCCGCCTCTGCCTTGTGTGTGTGGAGTTTGCATGTCCTCCCTCGGGGGTTTCCTCCGGGTACTCCGGTTTCCTCCCCCGGTCCAAAGACATGCATGGTAGATTGATTGGCATCTCTGGAAAAATTGTCCGTAGTGTGTGATTGCGTGAGTGAATGAGAGTGTGTGTGTGTGTGTGTGCCCTGCGATGGGTTGGCACTCCGTCCAGGGTGTATCCTGCCCTGATGCCCGATGACGCCTGAGATAGGCACAGGCTCCCCGTGACCCGAGGTAGTTCGGATAAGCGGTAGAAAATGAGTGAGTGAGTGAGTGGAATACCAGTTTGTTCAATTGCTTGGGAATACTGTAGAAGCTTCTGGAAAGCACCCAAGTCGTCAAATGTAAATGTGTTCCACCAGAACTGAGTAAAACTGCCTTTTAAATCTTTACTTAAAATCTTTTACTGACTGTTTTAAATCTGGTATTGCCTCTACAGTTGGTCGTTTGGAGTCCTGATGTGGGAGATTTTCACGTTGGGAGGTTCGCCGTACCCCGGAATCCCAGTAGAGGAGCTTTTCAAGCTGTTGAAAGAAGGCCATCGCATGGACAAACCCTCCAACTGCACACATGAACTGTAAGTGACATTATCGTACCGGTCTAGACAGGCTAGTTTTTGACAAGCATATAATGTGAAAAGCAAGTGAATAATTATTTCGATGTTGACTTTATCCAGATACATGAAGATGAGAGAATGCTGGCATGCCGTCCCTACACAGCGGCCAACCTTCAAACAGCTGGTGGAAGAGCTGGACAGAGTGCTGCTGTCTATTTCAGACGAGGTAAATCCCTTGATGTGTGCCATTTCTTAAAAACATACTGTTAAGATAATAGACTAAACGATTCCTATTTCCTTTTGCAGTACCTCGACCTGTCTACCCCTTTCGAACAGTACTCCCCATCTTGTGAGGACACTTCCAGCTCTTGTTCTTCAGACAATGATTCAGTGTTTACCCATGATGCCTTGTCCACCGATCCATGCCTGCTCGGTTATCACGACGTGCGTTCTCGGCTAGACATGAAGACGA
This sequence comes from Tachysurus vachellii, assembly GCF_030014155.1. Taxonomy (NCBI): domain Eukaryota; kingdom Metazoa; phylum Chordata; class Actinopteri; order Siluriformes; family Bagridae; genus Tachysurus; species Tachysurus vachellii. Next base: position 20,857,693 of record NC_083476.1, read on the forward strand.
CGCTACGATAAAGCGCTTGTCTAGAAGAGGACTCCAGTTTGTGGATATCAAAGTTTGCATTTAAAACACTCGGCCGGTACGAAGCGGTCACGCGGGGAGCGTACTTTGGCCTTCGAATTGCTCTGCGCAAAGAACGTTATCACAATGCTTGGCACTAGAAAACCTGGTGACAAAAATGGCTGTCTCAAATAATCAGGTTTCTAATACAGCAACTGGACTGCCTGGTAAAGAATCTATTCAGGCTCTGTTTCCTTTGTAATGAATGAATGCTGCTTATTATGTATGTAAGAAGTCCCAAGTATCTGAGCAGCATAGAAACTGGAGTGTGCTGAAACAACCAGATGCTTTTTTGTTTAAAAAAAAAAAAAAGAGAACATTTATTTTGATATAAAAGTCGATAGCATTGTTAAATATAAAATCCTCTCTATATAAAGATTATTCTACATTTTTGTTCTATTTAAAGAGTCGTCTTAAATCTCAGGATCTCGCATTGGGAAAATTGCTGCTGTGGCAGCAACATGCCTGAATTTTGATTTCCTGTGAATATCTTAAAATATTTTATGTACATATCATTAAATAAGACAATTACCTTTTATAAATTATTCTAAAGCGTATGAAGTGATGGCGTTGGGTGAAGAATTTTTGATGTTGCAAGTTTTATGACATAATTCCTTTACAGCTCATTAAAGCGGATCGGTACGGTGTAGTCGAGTTTTAGGTAGACTGTTCACAAGCACAGCTTGAAGAGCTCCATGCCATAACAAAAGCAGAGCCTCGTTCCAGTGTCACTATACTGTACAGAGAGAAACGTCCTGGATTGAATGTGAAAACCACCCTTGAGGTTGATTGATTTAAAATGGGAGAATCTTCCATTGTTTGGCTGTAACCTTTTACCTAGCACAGTTTGTTTGCAGGGTCCAAGCGCAGGCCAAGTTGGACAATAGGCCCATGCAGCTGTAATGGGTGTGACCATAGAACAGGGTGATATGGGGGATGTCTGATCCTGCGTGCAAATGAGGTGGCCCCTTATTATGGTAATGGATCCAGCTGCCCATCTTTCTCCTCCACTATCTTTTTAATATACAAATGCTAATGCACCCTTTCTGAGCAAACTCTGCAGTGTTCTTCAGGGAATGCAAGGCCTCACCCGCAAGCTGATAAGGCAGCTTTCTCAAGTTAATTTACTCATTGCTTTTAATGCCCAGTCAGTAGACGCTCCTCCAAATCCCTCTGGGAACATTCGTCCCTCTGTGTGCGCATAAGAATACGTCGGCCAGCTTGTCCTCCTTCTCTTCTTTTATATGCAAAGGAGAAAAATGTCATTATCTTATTTGAGTTACGATCAGGGCTTAAACTCACCACCTTAATAACCCTTCATGTGGCCTTAAAATAAAACAGAATTCTTTAGGATGAAGAAAGCAGGAAGCAACGAATGAACTGCATGACATTCCATTTATGTACTCCATATAAAGATTTATAGCAATCAACGATGTTCTTATGCATTTTTTTTCCCTTGAGAGAATTATTTTAGAAATATCTAATTTATTTCTTTATTGTGTTGTTTTGTATTAAATAAAGGATAATTTAAACTACTTGCATTCGTTTGCATGATCATTGACATTTTTTAATGTGCTACAACATGCTGCTAAGCTAGTCTTAACTTGACAGCAAGTTTTTTTCTTTCGCAATTACACATATGATATGGGTGTACAAATAAATCTTACCTTGGGTCTTATCACTAAAACAAACACTTCTCAACACCACTTAACCTAGAGTGTTTTCAAATGTATTATTTACATTTAAAACCAGACGCTGCTATCTTAAAAAGATAAATAGTTTTCTCCCAAAAAATGGAATACAAATCTTATTGTCCATTCATTCATTCATTTTCTACCGCTTATCCGAACTACCTCGGGTCACGGGGAGCCTTTGCCTATCTCAGGTGTCATCGGGCATCGAGGCAGGATACACACTGGACGGAGTGCCAACACATCGCAGGGCACACACACACACACACACACACTCTCATTCACTCACGCAATCACACACTACGGACAATTTTCCAGAGATTCCAGTCAACCTACCATGCATGTCTTTGGACCGGGGGAGGAAACCGGAGTACCCGGAGGAAACCCCCGAGGCACGGGGAGAACATGCAAACTCCACACACACAAGGTGGAGGCGGGAATCGAACCCCCAACCCTGGAGGTGTGAGGCGAACGTGCTAACCACTAAACCACGTGTCCCCTCCTATTGTCCACTCCTTGCCAATTTAGTTGGGGGTAAATATTTTTTTTATCAAAACTATTTACAAGTGTACAAGAAGAATCAGTAGGCCTGTGTTACTAGCCCAGTGAAGGTAATCTGTTTAAAAAAATTGGTTGAGGAAACTCGAGAACCTGGAGGAAACCCACAGAGAGGCAAGAAGAACATGTGGAGAAATTCCATGCTCCGGATTGACCGGATCTCCTCGGGGACTACAAAACTGGGAGCAAGCATAGAGAAAATGTAAAAATTTAATTTAAACCTATGAAGAGACTTATAATTAGGGGTCAAAACATAGCAATGTTGACCAAATGACCAAAAGTAGACCAACACAACATACAGCAAGCCTTTTTATGGGTCACCGGGAACCATTGGTTCATAATACAGACTTCTAATCTGATTGGCCAGTCACAGAATAAATGCAACCCACCAAATTTACTACGCAAGCAGTTAATTATCACCATCCAGCGTTTATCGTCTGCCTCTTGTTCGACTAGCCGATAGTAAGAATCTTGCAGATAGTAAGAATCTTGATGGAAACATGACCACCAAGCTGTTTATTTTTAGCCAAGAGCTCTAGCCGCAGCTAAACAGGGAATAAATCGAAAGCTCTGACTACATAGTATATTCAGGTTTGTTTGAGAACCACTTTGGAAATGTCCCTCTTAGAGCAGAGCTTGCACGGTCATTAGTGTAAGGTTAACAGGGAAGCGAAGTGAAGTCGGTAGGGGAAATGATGCAGTTATTTTTGTTATAGCACACCTGACTAAAATCAATCTTGTATGCACTCGTAAAGGAAGTTTGTGGTTAGAGGAAATCATTTTAGCTATCTACGGTTCACGTGCTGTAAATTGTTTTCATTTGGGTTTAGTAATAACTTGCAGAGCTCCTCAAAACCCCTGGTACTGACATCAAGCAGTCAAAGTATTCCTAAGAATCAAATCTCAGCTTGCAGCACTTTCTAATATTCTTCATGTTTCTGTGTTTGTGTAATTCATATCCTGTTCGAATTGGGTACTCTATCAGCACCGAGGTTATCTGAAGGATTCATCGTGTTTATATGCGCTCGGTTCGCCGGGGCCGATTATGACATCACATCACAATACATCAGCTGCTCGCTTTTCCTGTTTCCGTTCCAATTAAGATTACACCATCAGACTATCAATCACAATCCGGTTTCTCTGTAAAGCCCTGAAAGTGGGAAGAAATGTAACGTGCAGCTCTTGTGTACACAGCTGATAAAATGCACCGCAGCTCAGATTACACAGGATGTTTTTCGGTGCAAAAAGTCGAAGGAGGACATTGCTCCTGAAATTCAGTTCAGAGTGTTAGGCTTAGGGTTACGCCATAATCCCAAACGATATCATATCGAAATAGCTTTAAAAAAAAAAAGACTTGGTTTTTAATTCCCAGTGATTGATATACGGCACAGATTAACACACAGCACGCACTACAACCAACAAGCCAATGCAACTACAAGCAACTACAAATTGGATTCCTTTTAGACAGACAACACACTTCATTTCACACCCGCTTGTGCTAAGAAAGTCGACTCACGCGAACTTTTCAGTTAATGTTCAACCTCTTAGCCATCAGACGAGCCCCACACCGGACAAGAGCACAATGCCTTATCTGTGTGTGTTTTCTCTTTCTCGCTATCTGCTGATCGCAGGAAGTATTTGAACACTTCTCAATACACAGTTCCTTTGCAGATAATGCCTGGAGCGTGTGGACCCAGGAAGTGTGTAAGGTAAACACCCCCAGTGAAACGGCAGTATTTTACTTTGACCCACAGGTGTGTGAACTGAGAGTGCTGACTCTTTTACGTCGAGCTTTTCCAGCTGCCAGGCTGAGAATGATCCCAAACGACAGTACACATGCTTTCAATCGAAGCAGCCATATCGTGAAGTATTCCCAATCATCCGGAATGTCATGCTAGAGGGAAAAATAAGTTTCGTTCGCAATACAATTGAGAGAACATCATTTTCCAGAGGGAAAAAAATGACAAGATATATTGGAAGCTTGTGCTGTTCACAGATTTGCAACTCCTGGGGGAATGACTATCTGTAAATGAAAAAGCAGAGGGTTATGGAATGTTCGTATTTCCCTCCCAGTCCACGATGATTTGAGAGCCAGGAGATAAATATTTCCCAGTCCAGGTCTGCCATAGTCAAAGCAGGGAGCCTGCTACACACTGGATCACATATCCTAAGGCTAGGCCCAAGGTCACGGACAATAGAACATGCTGAAACCAGAGAGCAAGGAATCAGGAAGAGGAATCATCCACCCTGACAGAGGAAACTAAGAGACTGAGGCGGTAGGGGCAGTAGAGATGAATGTAAGTAGCCAGGGATTGTCGTGGCATCGGTATCTTTGTCATCAGCAGACCCTTTTAACTCTGTGATTCTCTGGGAGGTTATTTATTGTTCTGTAATTTGAAAGCATAATTGATTTGGCTTGGATTTCAGACGCAGGCAAGGGAGGAAGGGTAGGAGTCCGGAATCTGGGGCCCTTCACGGCCTGCTACGATTTCCCAGCCGCCCCAGTTATCAGTGTTCCCACAGCATGACGTGGTCTGGCGCCTCTGATACATCCAGCCTCAGCAAACTGTACCGGTTTTCTTCAATGTGGCGACGAGAAGGGGTGAATAAAATGCTTGCAGAAAAAAGTCGGCAGCACGATAGGATCTCGCTCGCAACCAACAAGTGAAGCGGTCGTGCGTGCAGGGGGAACGGTGACAAGATCCAAGCCAAACTTGAAACCATGAAAATGCTTGCTTTCAGTTGACCGTTGAGGAGCCAGGCTCTAGACCGAAACCCCGAACGACGATGGACCATGACTGTGAAAGCTGCTGATCGAGATCATGCACAATATCGTGCCTGAAACAACTAAGCTGTTAGCATGAGATAATTAGAAAGACATACGAGCAATACGACCTCAAAGGGGGAGGGACACAGGCACACTTCACCCCTAAACGCCATTTAACACAGACGCTAAGACAAAACAAACAACAAATGTCAGGCAGGCAAGAGTTCCTCTCAAACAGCTGAAAATATACAACTTCCTCAACAGACTATTTTGACCAGGTGCAGATCTTTAGGGTAAATATATTTAAGCAATGGGTATTAAAAAGTCTACACACCCCTGTTTAAATGGCAGGGATTTTGTGATTAAAATAAATATTTAATGTCAGATCTTTTTCCTTCCTCAATGTGAACGTATACGAATGTCTGATCTGATCCAGCAGCATAGATGTTCACATTCGGAAAGCTAACACTTTGTTAAAGCGCATTTTGAGTCGATTTCACCGCTCAGTCTTTTTGGGTGAGATCAAGAGTCTTGAGATTGACTTGGCGATGTTTCTCTGCTCTTTCTCCCCAAAACATTCTAAATCCATTAAACTGTAAGGACATCAGCACTTCAGGTCACCTAACAGATTTTTAGATGGATTCAAATGAGGACGAGGTTCCCTTTTGAGTCTGAATTCTTCCTCGTCCATCTAATTCAATTCAATTCAATTCAAATTTATTTGTATGGCGCTTTTTACAATTGACGTCGTCTCAAAGCAGCTTTACAGAACATAAACATAGAATAAAAGTTTAATATAAAGAATAATATAAAGATTACTCACTCACTCATCTTCTACCGCTTATCCGAACTACCTCGGGTCACGGGGAGCCTGTGCCTATCTCAGGCATCATCGGGCATCAAGGCAGGATACACCCTGGACGGAGTGCCAACCCATCACAGGGCACACACACACACTCTCATTCACTCACGCAATCACACACTATGGACAATTTTTCCAGAGATGCCAATCAACCTACCATGCATGTCTTTGGACCGGGGAGGAAACCAGAGTACCCGGAGGAAACCCCCGAAGCACGGGGAGAACATGCAAACTCCACACACACAAGGCGGAGGCGGGAATCGAACCCCCAACCCTGGAGGTGTGAGGCGAACGTGCTAACCACTAAGCCACCGTGCCCCCAGAATAATTTAATTGATGATAATTACTTTCGAACATAAAATCTATTGAACGATCGGTTCGATCCGAACACAGCCGCACCTCCAGTTTGAATCAGACGGTCTTCAGATTTAAATACAACCAGTTTATTTGGCTGTAACTTGTAAATTTTTCTTACAGAACTCTTTCTTGTCATTCATATAGGTTTCATTTTTATATCACAAATACCTGACATGTACACACAGGGGGTGTGTTTACTTTTTTTATCCCATTTAAGCTCTGGATACATGTGAAAGAAGTTTGATTCAGGGCTTCTGGGACACATTATGATTTCCTACCACACTGGAATCATTTACTGGATGCCCATGTGTGCGTCGAGTGAAACGTGTGAAGGGTATAATTCTGGGGGGTGGTGAAGGGACGGAGGTGGGGTGGACCGGGGTGCCTAGCGATCAGGAATCTGCCCTGCCTCACAAAAGCCACGAGCTTTTCCACACCATTGCATTCATCTGTTTTCTGACAGCACTGTTCTCTTCCTCTGGTTTGACTAAACGCATTGACTAGATTCAAATGAAAAAAATCCATCAGAGAATGAGAATTTACCCACAAACCCACGTCCACATTACAGCGTACACAGGCACTCAAACCCACATCCAGATGTAAACACACACCAACACACACACATATTATATCACGCAAAGCACCTCCCCTCCTTTCACCAGCTCAGGTAATTGGCTGTAAGGTTTTATCAGCCTAATTATCAAATAAATCCTGCTCTTCCTCTGCGGTGCTGCATTTACACAAAACAGGAAGGGGGGATTAGTGGGGAACGCTGTGCTCAGATCCGGAGCCCTGCAACTCACTGCAGGAAATCTACTCAGCATTTAGCACACCAGACACATGTCTGCCTGCGCACACACACACACACACACACACACACACACACACACACACACACACAGTTTGTCTTCATATCTTTCTGAGGACTTTCATTTGAGATAATTATTAATGCAGCATTTCTAACCATTTCTAATGAATGCCTTCCACACTCATACACACAAACACACAAACACACACATACACACACGTACACACATATACACACATACACATATACACACACACACACATATACACACACACTCATACACACAAACACACACATATACACATACACACATACACACAAACACACACATATACACATACACACATACACATACACACATACACACACAAACACACACACACACATATACACACACTCATACACACACAAACACACACACAAACAAACACACACACACATATACACACATATACACACATATACACACACACACACATATACACACACAAACACACATACACACACATACACACACGTACACACATATACACACATACACACATATACACACACACTCATACACACAAACACACACATATACACATACACACATACACATATACACACACATACACACACAAACACACACACACAAACACACACATATACACACACTCATACACACACAAACACACACACAAACACACACACACATATACACACATATACACACATATACACACACACACATATACACACACAAACACACATACACACACATACACACATGTACACACATATACACACACATACACATATACACACACACTCATACACACAAACACACATACACAAACACACACACATACACACACACACGTACACACATATACACATACACACATACACATATACACACACACTCATACACACACACACATATATACACACATATACACACACAAACACACACACATACACACACATATACAGACACACATACACATATACACATACACACACACATACACATACACACATACACACACACTCATACACACATACACACACACTCATACACACACAAACACACACACATACACACACATACACAAACACACACACATGCACAAACACACACACACAATCACACACACATTTCTAATGAATGCCTTGCTACACTGAAATCTAACCATTAGGAAATAAAATAAAACTTTTTAGGTCTTTTTTTTTTTTTTTTTTTTGCTGCAAATGAAAAAAAAAACAACAACAGCCAAATGTCTCCACATCTCCACAAGACTAATTTTTCTAAAGACAGAGCATACAAGAATATCAGGAAAAGGTGAAAAGTAATTATATTTAAGCATAATACATCATTTTTATCTCTGAGATATACACATTTGAATGTTTGAGTCATTTATGACCCAGAGTAAACATATCCAAACCGCGGGACGCAAATATCACAAAAAAAGGCACTCTGTTCTGCTGAGAAGCAAAAAAAATGAGGTTTATAAAGTGTACATAACCTCTGGCAAAGACGTGTAAGTGCTGTAGTATTCGTGCAAAGAATATACAGTACGTATTTAAGCTCTGGCAAGAGTGCGTGCAATTTTTTAAGGTTTTCTTTTTCCTAAAGTAAATATGAACAGGAGGAGTCCGTATTACGGCATCTAAACATCCACACCGCACACGTTTTATCATCGTGGCTTGTTTTTCCTTTATCCCATGGCTGCACAGATGAACACAATCTGCTCGTACAGTGTCTGTTTATCGCTGGCATGATGATGGACAGGAGCACAGCTTTTCACTGATACTGACCTCACGACTGAGGAGATGTTGAACATCTGTTGGAAAGTGCACAGGGGCAGCCGCAGTAAGGACTGGGGGACGTGTGGGATGTGAGAGGGGGTGTCCGTGTGGCTTCTTTTCCTTTTGTAGGCATTATCTCATCCCCTGAACACTCCCGCTCCATCCTGACCCAGGCCAGCTACACGCACAGAAGCATTACTTGCATCTGTCACCCATTAATCGGCAAATTATGGAAGAATTGCGCGTCAAAAGCCATTACCAGTGCTGCGTCCCAGGGGGTTTGGCTTTTCTGTCTCTCTCTCTCACACGATCTTTCTGTCAAAACGCTGCATTGTCTTTGATTGGGGGAAGCTGTATAGGCTCATATTGTGGGATCGACTGTATATGGGTCAGAACAGAAATTTTAGCTTTCCTCTCTCCGGTTTGTTTTGAATATATGTTCAGCTCAGAGAGACGAGAGTCTTTGCGTGCAAGATTAAGCTTTCAGCAAAAAAAAGGATCCAGTTTCAGCCTTCAAAGATCCTGAAACTGGAGAGTAAATAAACAAAAATGACGGACGCACACAAAGTATAATCTTCATCTTTTTAACAGAGAAGCACAGAACATAAGTGACATCATAGTTTAAATCAAACCTGTACTCTAATTTTCCTTAAACCTATGTTTGCCTCCCTCTATTTTTTTAATCGGACCATAAACACCGTGGATCAGATGTGGTTTCTGTTTTCCTGGATTCTGATCCAATTTAAAAGCCATTTCGGTGAATTCTAATTTTATTTATTATGTACATCTAAGGGGGGGGCACGGTGGCTTAGTGGTTAGCACGTTCGCCTCACACCTCCAGGGTCGGGGTTCGATTCCCGCCTCCACCTTGTGTGTGTGGAGTTTGCATGTTCTCCCCGTGCCTCGGGGGTTTCCTCCGGGTACTCCGGTTTCCTCCCCCAGTCCAAAGACATGCATAGTAGGTTGATTGGCATCTCTGGAAAATTGTCCCTAGTGTGTGATTGCGTGAGTGAATGAGAGTGGGTGTGTGTGTGTGCCCTGCGATGGGTTGGCACTCTGTCCAGGGTGTATCCTGCCTTGATGCCCAATGACGCCTGAGATAGGCACAGGCTCCCCGTGACCCGAGGTAGTTCGGATAAGCGGTAGAAGATGAATGAATGAATGTACATCTAAGGCCAGCTTACTGGTTAGCACGTTCGCCTCACACCTCCAGGGTTGGGGGTTCGATTCCCGCCTCCACCTTGTGTGTGTGGAGTTTGCATGTTCTCCCCGTGCCTCGGGGGTTTCCTCCGGGTACCCCGGTTTCCTCCCCCGGTCCAAAGACATGCATGGTAGGTTGATTGGCATCTCTGGAAAATTGTCCGTAGTGTGTGATTGCGTGAGTGAATGAGAGTATGTGTGTGCCCTGTGATGGGTTGGCACTCCGTCCAGGGTGTATCCTGCCTTGATGCCCGATGACGCCTGAGATAGGCACAGGCTCCCCGTGACCCGAGGTAGTTCGGATAAGCGGTAGAAAATGAATAAACAGCTCCATGATCCCCGGTTCGAACAAGCATGTATTCTCATCATGTCTTCATGGGTTCCTCCTGGGTTTTCTGGTTTCCTCCCATCTCACAAAAGCATGCTGGAGATTAGCTACAATAAATTTGCCCTTGGTGTGAATAAGTGTGGCATTCCCTCACATCCAGACAGTGTTTTGCCCCAGTGTTCTCTGAATAAAACACTTACTATAGATGAATGACTGCATGAATGAATGAACGTACTATGCTGCTCGGTGCAAGAGCCTGTGAGGGATTAAATTGTACTTGTCCTCCCATATCAGCATAATACCAAAGGTACTTTGCCCCTTCACTCTCTCAAGTGTTGTGTTGACAGAGAAAACAGCCTGACCAAATCCATACCAGAGGAACTTTTCAGATCCGGTTGCAGGCCTCCCTCTGTGTTCCTAGTGAGTTAGCGTAGCCTAACAAAGGCTCTCAATTCAGGTAAGGGATAGTAGTGACCTCACGTCACAGAGCTGAGGAGTTGAGAGGGGTGGAAAGGCCAGCCGAGGCTCAAACCAGTCCTTTCACCGCGCTTGGGAAACAAAGACTCACTTATTCTGCCAGCACTGACAGCTGAAAATATCTTTAAGCTTAGGCTGTGGCAATGAGGCTATGCACGTGTGAAAGAGAGCAAGAGAGAGAGAGAGAGAGATAGGGAGAAAGAGAGGGGGGGGACAAGAAGACATCATCTTTTGTAAATTACATTGAATTTATACTTGGAAAATACCAGGCAGTCAATACACATTCTATACAATTTCTGAAAAAAACAAAAAAACACTACAGCAAACACTCCATCTTAGTCTGATCTACTGCTGCGTGTCACCTCCTGTTGTTGGTGGACGGCTGTGTCCAGAGGAACAGCAGGCCTCCCATTTGTGACCGTGGCCACAAGCCCAAGCCTCCCTTACCCCTCCAACACAGCTGTTGTTTTCAAGGGCTCAGGGCTGCAGGTCAAGACCCAGAGACAAGCACAACAGCCTCAATGCAGCCTTTGTCTCTCTGCGAGCGGACGGAAAGGTGTGCCTTTTAGCCAAATATCTCGAAAACACGAACGAGGGAACCCCATACTGTGATAATCCATGGTGGCCATTTTGAATGAAAAGTCCTTGTGTCACAATCACAGTGGGGGACACAATCAAAGTTAGGTCATGAAATGGTGTACAGTACAATCAAGATAGAAAGGTGAGCTTTCTGGAGTAGCAAACAAATTCACTAAGGCACATTTCAAATCTGTTTGCTTGGTTTTAATATTAACAAAGAAAAACCATCTGCTTAGAAAAGCGTATCATGATCATCGTTTCAGGAATCTCTGTTGCCATTGAAAGCCTGAATAGCTATTAGCAGCAAAAATGTGTGCGATCTGTTTGGAGATCCGTATCACTCTTTATGACCTTTATTAAGAAAGTAAGAAACCTCACCGTTTACCTTGGACCGATACAGCTACGAACCTGATCGTGCATGCTTGGAGAAACAAGCAACAGATTGTTTAGCTCATGTATCAGGCATAATCTGTTCTTCTTAAATGATTTAAAACGGTCCGCAGTAAAAGAAACCACCTGGCTGAGGACACCGGATTCCCTGCATGCTTTCTCGAATGGACAAACTTATTCCAAAACCAACTTTTTTTATTTTTATATTTCATGAACACTTTGTTCTCTCTCACCAAATTATATATTCCTCCTAGATTTATTCCCTTCTAGCTGGTAGGAGGTAAAGACTATGTGGCAAATCACTTCCTGAGGAAATGTCTCTACCGCTAACAGAGCTCCTAGAACGACTGTTATGGTAATCTGGCCATGTTTAACACTGCAGAATGTCTTTAGCCAGAGCAAGGAAATGCACCATGAAACGCAATAGCTTAGGGCAGGAAGCTGGGATCCAGTGAAGGAAGTGACAGGAAGCAAACATGGCGATCTCAGCATGTCACGGCTCCCCCCCCCTTTCCACATAGCCTGCATCTTTGGCTAGGGTGGACTTAACCCAGTGGGGCAGCATCTTGTTTTCAGTCGGAGTCTCGTCGCTCCCAATTTTACAGCTGGACAGAGAGCTTCAATGGAGCCACTGAAGCCACGGCTAGACAATAGACCGTTAGCCAAGCCAGCACACCAATCCAGGATTTCCTGGCTTACGACACAAAAAAAAACTTTGCACAGTCACTGCACAATGAATGCTTTAGGAAGTGAGTGTGATAGAAGTAGAAGTAGAAGTAGTACTCACATTCAGAGTTCTGAGATGTGCTTTGGCTTTGTAGCTATTGTTTCTGCCTTCTCATTCGCAAGACCCACAGCTCTTTCTCATTCTGTCGTAGCCATGACTGCAATCGAGCCTCGTGTTATCAATACATTCAAAACCGGGAACAGAGATGGATAGTTCATCCAGCTCTCTAACACAAAGGCATGTTTGACCAGGAACGTTCGCCTACCATATGCTCCTCACGCAACTAGCCTGGAAGTTGCCGTACCTCACTGACGGGCCTTAACTGATACCGTGCCAGTCTGCCTTGCTGACCTCCCCTCGGTGTAAGTCTTGCCCGCCTTTTCCCCGGATTAACTACCTATTTCAAAGAAGGATCCCGACGGTTTGAAAGGGAATACCCTTGTATTCGATTGGAGCCATTCATACTTCTCGTTCTTATCCAGCTATTGAACACGATCTTATTTAATAGACCCATCTTCTGCATGTCACTCCAGTCATGTGGACGGCACTTAGTAATGAATGAATTGTAATCGGTCGATTTTACTGCCAAACACCGCAGGAAGATGCCCAATCTCCATTAAAAACAGACGATTTTGCATTTCCATGCAAATGCGTAAAGGCTCGGCTTGACACCGATGATTCCGATTCAATATCAGATGCTGCTTTAAACCTCCACAATCTCTTCTTTATATGAAAACAAAGGGATTTATATGTTGATTATGTTAACCATCTAATTTACAAAAAAAATGGTTGAAAACAGCTTGTTTACTTTCTCTACAGCTCTTTTCATCGTTTGCTTTTGTTCTTGGTCATACCGCCGTCACAGGACTGCTGGTCACATCAGTTTGCAGTCGCTTTGGCAAATGCTGACATCCTTCCTGCCCATTCTCGTGTCGTCCAATTCCTCTTGCCCTTCCTGTCACCCCCGGTAGAGGATATAATCTTCTTAAAATGCAGTGCTGTAGGCTGCAGACAGAGATGTCCCGAGTCAGACATTTGGGTGGCGAAGCAGACAGTCAGAAGGGTTCTCGGACCGTTCAAAAAGTGGCCAACACAATGGCCATTGTGTGTTTGGAACAGGAGAAGGCATTGAGGTAAAGTACTGGAGTGAAAGATCTGTCTTCCTTAAACTCAAGTTCGGCTTCAAGATCGCAAGGACAAAAGCACTGCTCAGGTACAAGATGCAGTGATGTGCGGCGACAAAGACATTTGCGGAGCTCAGTTACGACTTTGTACACCATTTTTTTCGGGTTCATTAGAATCGTTTCCGAAAACAAAGCCAGCGTTACAGAAATACTGACCCACAAAACTCTAACATAAACCCCTTTCTGGCATTTTCAGATCAGATTTATTCAATGACCGTAAACCAAATGACAATATTAGTCTCTTTATATAGGCACAATAATATTCTAGCTATTTGTTAGAGCTATGGTGCTTTTTTATTCCTGATCTTTCCACCAACATTAGATCCAAGGGACCAAGTGGATTAATTATAAATCTGGCATGGACCTGTTGTTGCATGTGATAACAAATCCAGCGGGCTCTGAAGGTTTGACTATTTAAAAATAAGGCTCATTATTTATAAAGATTGTGTATGATAATATTCTATCTGATATTCTGAGCTTTATATTCCTGACGTAACTGACGGAACAACGATCGTTATTTTTAAGCTGATTGAATATTTTGGTTTAAACTAATTTAATACAAGGAAGGGGGTCACGGTGGCTTAGTGGTTAGCACGTTCGCCTCACACCTCTAGGGTTGGGGGTTCGATTCCCGCCTCCGCCTTGTGTGTGTGGAGTTTGCATGTTCTCCCTGTGCCTCGGGTGTTTCCTCCGGGCACTCCGGTTTCCTCCCCCGGTCCAAAGACATGCATGGTAGGTTGATTGGCATCTCTGGAAAATTGTCCGTAGTGTGTGATTGTGTGAGTGAATGAGAGTGTGTGTGTGTGTGTGTGTGTGCCCTGCGATGGGTTGGCACTCCGTCCAGGGTGTATCCTGCCTTGATGCCCGATGACGCCGAAGTGGTAGAAAACGAGTGAGAGTGAGTGAGTAATACAAGTAAGCAAATTTATCGAGTCAATTAGTTAATAGTGAGTTGTGAACTCAACGAGAATTTTAAAAACACACATATCAAATATCCCTTCGTCATGCTTCCTGGACCCCTCTTTGAGAACCACAACGTATTGTGACTCAACTTTAAGCCATTCTTCCTTCCCTTCCTGAGTTTCCTCACCAACAACAGATGCTATTGCATTATTGGATACACATCATGGACCTTTACCCCAACCTTAAGATCAAACAATTCTATCTCTCACGAATGTTATGCTGTTCTCTGCCAAACGGAGGTGCTGAATCTGGAGAACCGCTCACATAGCTGTAGTACAAAAATCTACCAGATCCTGCTAAATGCCTCTGAAAGAAGGGTATTGTCCCGGGCTTCTTGCAGGACAGCGCTCTTTTAGCCAGCCTGCTTTCATTAGCTTTCCGTGTACAGGCCATTGCCACAGATCTGCTTCACATTCAACGGATCAAAGCGCAGGGAAAGGGCTCTGTAATGCAATAATGTGTGTCCACGGGGGGAGCCGTACT
This sequence comes from Tachysurus vachellii, assembly GCF_030014155.1. Lineage (NCBI taxonomy): Eukaryota > Metazoa > Chordata > Actinopteri > Siluriformes > Bagridae > Tachysurus > Tachysurus vachellii. The sequence goes on from NC_083476.1 coordinate 20,872,915, forward strand.
CTGGGAAAGTGCAATAGGTTAGAATATCACTGAGATTTGCTAGTAGACCGTAACTGTACACCTGTTGTCTGGTCCGGCTGGGCATTCACAAGAATTACGCCATCTCCACTTCCTCGGACGCTTGAAACGATATCCACATGCTGCTGGTGTAGAAGACGCTCACTTTTGTTCGGTGATACTTAACATAATTAACATTAATGACATTTAGTAGAAACCTACAGGATAAATGTGAATCCTAAGGAGATTTTCACAAACCGTGTAAAGTGGGGGCCAAAATTCCTAGACCACACGGAAAATCTTTGGGTTTTTGGTTTTTTTTGTGAATAAACAAAACCATACAAAGGAAATGTTTAATGATTTGTATATTTAATGATCAAAAATCTGCACTATTTCTAGGACAAATTTCTGCTATTCGTCATGCTAACTACTTGACACATTTTCAGGCGATAGATATAATTATACACAGATGACCTCATCTCCATGCTGTCATTAAGGCAAAACATCAAATACGTGAAGAAGAAATTCACTCACTCTCTCTCTCACTCATTTTCTACCGCTTATCCGAACTACCTCGGGTCACGGGGAGCCTGTGCCTATCTCAGGCGTCATCGGGCATCAAGGCAGGATACACCCTGGACGGAGTGCCAACCCATCGCAGGGCACACACACATACTCTCATTCAATCACACAATCACACACTACGGAAAATTTTCCAGAGATGCCAATCAACCTACCATGCATGTCTTTGGACCGGGGGAGGAAACCGGAGTACCCAGAGGAACCCCCGAGGCACGGGGAGAACATGCAAACTCCACACACACAAGGTGGAGGCGGGAATCGAACCCCAACCCTGGAGATGTGAGGCGAACGTGCTAACCGCTAAGCCACCGTGCCCCCAAGAAGAAATTCAGAATAGTCTAATAAAGTATAAAGATTCATTTTCCAATGAACTGTTTAATCATTAGGTTTATTATTAGAAGAACTCGTTAATAACATTTTCATTCACATTACTATTAAACAGCTCTTGTTTTTTTCTCGTCCCTTCGTCTCTCTGACCGATCACGTGACATGGCCATGACAGGTGGCTGTTCGAGCTGCTGGTTCACAGGTTGTGGCACTTGCTCCTACCCCGACTGCTGCGGATTAAACGTGTCCATCTGTCAGAAGAATTAGTCGTAATCTGCAGGAATTTTCAGATTGCACGGCGTTTTGATCTGGTGGGAGAAAAGTAATCCGAACCCTGCAGCCACCTGCAGACGTCCCGGACCTCAGGAAGTGGAGCACATGAGACTTTTCTCCCAGCGTTCAGCAGAAGGCTAATCCGCGTTAAAGAGTCACATGTGGATAACTGGACATTTTAATAGAAATACCGGCAGCCATGGAATTATCCAGGCAGCCAATCAGGTGACAGTATTGCCATAAAAATATTCTGCCAGTGATCGCTTTGATGGTGGTGTGGGTGTTGGTACCAGACAGGATGGTTTGGAAATCTCCAGTACCGAAGTTTTGAACCATTGATCCGACAGTCATAGGAGAACACGCCAGACTGGTTCACGGTGGTTAAGCTACAACAGAAGAAGAACACATCAGGTTCCACTACTGTGTCCACTACTGAATCTAAGGGTCCAGTGGACACCCAAACCAGATAGTTAAAGATTGTCTGATGGTTTGATGGATCGATGTCTGCTGCAGGGTCAGAAATTTGTCAACAGCATAAATCCATGTGGCTGGTGGTGGTGGAGATGGTGGTGGTGGAGATGGTGGTGGTGTAGTGGTGTGGGGAATGTTTCTTGTTATACATCGGGCCTTTTAATACCATTTGAGCGTCATTGAAATTCCACGATATATCTAAATATCAGCGACAGACCTGTGTGTTCTCTAAGCTTTATTTCTTTCAGCAATAACTCATTTATTACAGGTTTTCCTAAAAGGCTGTGACAGGAAAGACACCTAAAACCCGTCACTGTTGCTAACGACACTGCATTTATCGTAGCATTCAGCTCGCTAATTAGCGTTCAGCTAGTCGGTATCATGCTAGCTCACATTTCAGAAAGTGGTGTTATGTACTTAGGACTTTAAGAGTTAAAGGGATAGTTTTAGATTTTAGTTTAGATAAAGAGATCGAAGTACGAGTATTTATTTAAACTCGGGACAGAGCATTCAGCGGGGTGTAGATTTAACAGAACAGGTTTGGGTGATGTTAAATCTTTTAAAGGACAATACGGAAAGCATCAGGAAAACATCCGTTTGTGTTCCCTGCACTGCTCTGTTCACCGGACCTGCTCCAAGCTCGTCCTCTAAAGTTTATCGACTGCACGGAGTGAACTTCAGTCAGCAGGCAAACAAACGTTTGACCTTCGCTTATCTCCAACTCGAAATTTCACCCCGTGTTTGTCGGAACACGTCAGCCCAACATCCGATTTAGCGCAACAGGCCACGCAACATTTGGCAACAGCGGAATCTTCGGGGACGTTGCGTTTTCGACATAATATGTTTGAGTTGAAACCGAACGTGCAGGTTGTGACATGTTTGTTTTTAGAGGATAAACATTTCAAAGATATCGCAAAACCCCAAGAGGAAGATTTGCTCTTTTTGGAGACTGAATCATAGCTAGTTCAGCCACAGAGAAAAACATACGCAAACAGCTGTGTGCTTCCTTTGTTAGCCTTTGCACATCTAATGAGCCTCAGGAAAAGAAAATATGACAGTTTTGTGACTGAAACAGATTTCCTGGAAATCCCCAAAGTTAAACATTTATTTGTACCACCCAAGGCAGGAATAATTTGCATCTGCTGTCGTTTCTACACACATACTCGAGTTAACGTAAGCGTATAATGATGTTAATAAACGTCTAAAAAAATAATAAAATAACATCCATCCATTTATCAAGGAGCATTTCTGCTCATTCAGGCAATAAAAAAATCTCTCAAGTCCCCAACAGCCCAGACCCGGAGGCTCCGTGTGCTCCGTTTTTGCCGTCTGTAATTCCTATCTGTTTCGCGTTCACGCGGCTTTGATCCTTTGACCTCTGGACGTCCCTGTCTGGTTCACAGACATCACTACGTGCATCCTACACAAAGAATACATAAACGAACAGAAATGATTGCACCTTAAAAACGCAGGAATTAAAGACGTCATTTTTCCTGTGGCTCGCGGATTGATTTTATTGATTAAGACTTTGATAAACTGAGATGCAAAATTGCTTCCTTTTTTCAACTCTACAGTACTTAAAGGGAAAGTGAAAGACAATTAATAGGTTAATATTTAAATATCGCTAAACCCAACGCAGGTAGTTCGGATAAGCGGTAGAAGATGAATGAATGAATGAATGAATGAATGAATGAATGAATGAATGAATAAACACAACGCTCCATGTTCTGGAGCTCCAAATGTTCCTTTGTGTTCCTCTTTTGTTAGCAGGTTAACTGTCAAAATCTATACTAAAGTGACAGCACGAATTACACCTACAGTACGTCTTCATCCCGTAAGCTTTCTCTTGCCGCTTTCAATCATCAAAACAGTTTGTAGCTTCACTTCCAGCTCGTTTGTATTATGATCTTATTGCTCTAGCACGCGTTTGCGAGAACGTCGTCGTATCGCTAGCGCTAACTTAATTCGCCTCGTGTTCTATTTTCATTTTGCTTCGTGAATCTTTCTTGAATTCTATTTTACTTCTTTAACTAAAAGCCCTTTTAAATCCAAGCCAAGATCTTTCTCAATCATTTCACTCCTAATGAGATTTTCACCCACGGTGGTATTTGACAAATCCCTGTGATTTATCTAACTTCATTTCCAAGCTGAAAGGAAGAAGCTCTGTTTATAGGGATAATCTACTGGCAAGGAACGTCTCCTCTTTCCTCCTGTTGAACCGGTGCGTACACGGCGAGTACAGGAAAGAAAACACCGTTTCGAACACACATCACTCTCACGACCTGTCAGTTAGCAGAAGTCATAATATAGACGAGTGCACGGACTAAGGAACTTGCTTATTTTTTTTTTTTACAAAATCTGACCTGACCACAAAGGGTTAGTAAAATAATCACTGAAATGAGATATGACACTTAAGTGGCCCTGGGCTTTATCTTTAACAACAAAAAGGTATAGGATTATTATTAGTCTCGAGATAATCGACTGACCTTTATACCTAGGAAAATAAACTAGTAGTATTGGATTAAAGGTTGTACAGGGTCCATTCATCATGCATAGACATGTTCTAAACAAACATTGGGGGGGGGGGGGGGGAACAGCCATGTGGAGATGAAAAAGTCAAGCACGTTAAAAAGATTTGAATATAAATTATTTCTATGTTGAGAAATTATATTCTATATTTCACTCACACACACTCTCACACACACTCTCACACACACTCACTCGCGCACACACACTCGCGCACACACTCGCGCACACACACTCGCGCACACACACTCACACACACACTCACACTCACACACACACACGGCTTAACTGGTTATGGCTCTGGGTTGTTGATTGGAGGATCGGGGTTCAAGGCCCAGCACAGCCAAGCCGCCATTGCTGGGCCCTTGAGCAAGGCCCTCAACCCTCCCTGCTCCAGGCACTGTATCATAGCTGTATCCCAACCTCCTCAGTTGGGGTATGTGAAGAAAAGAATTCCACTGTGCTGTAATGTATATGTGGTGATAATAAAGACTTCTATGCCTGTTCTATTCTATATACAGTATATATACATACACACACTGCATTTGTACTTATAAAGAAAGCCCTTTTTCACGTCCCAGCAACATGAACATGAACGCTTATGGAAAAAGTAATGACTTGAACACAGGGGGAGTGTGCGTGTGTGTGTGCGTGTGTGTTGGCTGTATATAGAACCGGGCTGTTTATACATTGTGGCGCCTCACACACTACGAAGCAGGCCACCCTCCTCCCCTTCATCCCTCCCACCTCCCCCTCTCCCTCCTCCTCCTCCTCACTCCAAGTAAATAGATCTTATCAATGAAAACAGTGAACCCTCCTTCTGCGTTTTTATGAATGAAACTTCTACCTGTGCCAAAAAAAGCATTCATTCACCTTTATTACAGAGAAGAAACGATCCGTTCAGCGCTTTAGGATCAATGAAACGATTTCAGTGCAACTTAAAGAGCTCAGAACTAAATTTATGTAGGTTTAATGTTTTCAAAAGGGACATAATCCACACACACACACACACAATTGTTGGAAAAGTATACCATAATTTGCAACACAAATGTTCATGACTACACAATCAGAAGGAACAGAGAGTCAAATCAATTCTTACGTCAAATGCCAAGGGCGCCATCTAGAGGACGAAACCTTTCGGTCAACACAAGATGCTTTGTGCAGCTCAAATGTACTTGTTAAAGAAAAACCAAGACACTTTTTTTTTTTCTTGAAAACAATTTACTAAACAAAAGGGAAAAATGTAGCAATTTATGCTCACAATGTATTAAAAAAAAAGACGTCATGACACAAAAGCTGATGCAGCGCTTTTTAAAGCATTTACACAGCCCTATAAGTTAAGAGTCCTGTATGACACATTTATTTCTGTTACAACGCAAAAGTCAGTTCAGCCTTTCACATCGATCGGAGCGCGTGTTCGTTAATATCGTCGACGCTAAGCGATTAAAATGCTCTGACATGCAGGACACTTGGTCCTTTGACCATACATACGTCCCGGTGTGTAAATATAAAGGGTTAGTGCGTCACTGTTGTCTATTTTTCACTCTTACTAATATTTTGCACAAATTAATTTTTTAATGGATTGAATCGATTTTCCTATTGTAGAAGATGCAGCACTGAATAAAATATTGACCACCGTAAGGTCACTAATTTAAGTGTTTTTAAGTCTAAACACCAACACGCTGACACGTCCTCACGAACATCAGGGTCACGTTATTTAGACGTAGGGTACAATACATTTTAGAATAATACGCTTTTTATATTATAGACCGCAGACTAAAACGTTCCAGGCAGCGGAGAACTTTCGGCTCAGGAATTTACACCAGAGGAAATTGTACTTGGCAAATTTCCGCAGCCCTATAAAGTAAGAGGAATTTTAATTACGTCTCTCGTATCCGTGCGACCGCTCCGCCACCTGACGCCGTTTTTAATCGGCGAAAGAACACTATTGAAATGTTGTGCTAGGATGAAATGGTATACGCTCTCCCTCCGTCTGTCCGTAAATAACCTTTATAAATCGCTTCGAGAGGTCAAACAAGCAGGTCCTTGAGATAGAAAGTACCGATCGGTTCACACGTATGATTACCGGCATGACGTGATGAAACGAAGACACACGGACAGCACGTTGATCAGTCAAATAAAGTCAGTCAGTTACTCTATAAAACTTAAGACACACAGAGATGCAAAATTACAGAGCCGTACTGTTGACATCCTTCTTAAAGGTGTGTATACGGTCCTAATGCATGGCCATGATTTAGGAAGAGATCGTGAACACGCGTGCATGTGTGTGTGTGTACAGGGTTTTACAGAAACAACCACACACACTTCTCGAACAGGTGCTGCTCATCTGTTTCAGTTAGGATATAACCGTGTGTGTGTGTGTGTGTGTGTATGTTTAATATACACACTATTGAACTTTACATGCACAATTTGTTAATATAATATAAAACGTTAATTATAATATAGAACATCTCAACCGTCTTTTATGTTTAAGTCCAAGACCAGCGCTCTAATCTTCATTAAGCTCCGCCCACAGGATATATACATCTGTTCAGGAAGCCCGTCTGAACATTAATAAGCGTTCTCTGGACCAGAAGTCACTTGTTCGGTAGGTTTCTCAGCTAACGGGTTTCTCATAATACTTTTGTCCTAAGGTCATGGCTTTCACGGTTCTTTTTATTTATTTAAATAATAATAATTTACATACTTTGTAGGATTTTTGTAAGTGAAAGGAGGGAAGAGACCATGACCATTGTATTTAATGAAAATTTGTGCCTGTAATATTCTTAATCATAATCATATCTTAATCATAATTAAGAGTTAGCAGTGGCTAATCCCTCCAAGTGTGTTGGTTTAAAAATTAACACACACACACACACCTTATTAATACCTAGTCTTACTTAATTTTCTTCGTTCCTCACCATTGCTAGTTTTTTGGGGTTTTTTTAAGAGTGATGTCATCAGCAGCATCCTGCACAAAATATGATAGAAACAGTATTTAAAAGAAATGCAGTAAACACAAAATGTACATCAGTTTTGACCTGCAACGCCTTAAGTGTTTTTCTTTTGTTTTTTTTAAGAAATAGATAAAGAAAAAATATCGACTGCCCCATATTGGGGGAAAAAAAGGTAACGGCTTCACGTTAACCGTGGAAACGTAAAAAGATCAGGATGTTGTCTTTAATCTAAAAAAAAAATATGCTTGTGGAGCAACACAAACATTTTGGTTACTAGAAATTAAACGTAAAAGATACAATTTTTTGTTGCATTATTATTATTAAATAATTTTGCTCTTGCACAACACCGGTCTTAGGAGACCAAACTACAGCAGGGAGGAAATAGAGAAGGGAAGAGAGAAGAGAAAAAAAAAAAAAAAAAAAAAGTGTTGACCCTCCAGGAATAATTTCAGTCATTACACAAGTCTGTGCAGCACCTGAACTATTTAACTAACGCATTACTCTAACATTATACTCTTATTTAAATACTTGTTTAAAAAAAATAATAATAAAAACAAAAACGATGGAAGTTAGAGGTGTTTAATCATCTACCGCCGAGTGAGAACGACACACCATACCGAATAACGAGCAATGTTAGAGCAGAATCTGGTGTAGTGAAGGGAGACGTTGCCTTTGCACGAACGGAAGCAGCTCGTCACGAAAGTGTCAAAAGCGGTGACGCTTTACAAGCCTCCGGACTCATAGTCCTGCTTTAAACTGCCCCAATCCTCTTGGGCTTGCTGCTGCTGGTTATAGCCATACACATAGTCCGGCTGTTTTTTTGTCAAGGGGCTTACAGTGGAGTTGCCACCTTCCTTGAGTCGAACACTGCGAAAAGAATAAAAGACGTAAATTAGTAGATAGCAAGTAAGTAGATAAAATAAAAGAGGTAAGTCAGTTATCGCACGAGAACGATTCTGCTATTTATTCCCAATAACAGGATTCAGAGGTTCATACGACTGATTAAAGGTGAGGTGCACGATGTTTGAAAGCCAATGTTGACATTTGAAATCACCAAAACAAACACGCCCCTAACCCAAATGGGTGTCACCCCTGTTTTGATAGCTCCGCCCCACACATACATACGTAACCCAGGCAACTATTATAGCGGAACCTGTTGGGGCGGCTGACCGAGGGGATATTTTCATCAGTAAATGAACACAATGAGTAATACTATGGTAATACAAATGTGTTTTTATAGTACTGTGTTGTACCGTGAAAGGTTTAGCTCCGTTTCACACGGAACACTTTCGGTTCTCTCCAACGCATCCTCCGTGTCAATCTTTCAATCGCTTTATACTAACGTCACACATGCGCACTGAACACTCTCTCTGCTGCATATCGACAAGACACGCCCCTTTCTGCTCATTAGCTACACGTTTGATTTTGTTATCTGTCTGTCGGCAGACTCGGTTTTCTGAAGCATTTTTCAAACAACGTGCACCCCACCTTTAAAATGTAAGCTATGTTTAAATGAAAAAAAAAATCCTTCAGAATATATTCATCATTTGAACAAGAAAAATAGTGTGTGCTAACTCAAGCTTAACGTTCTACATTAAAGATAAACTAAACAGGAATAAAAAGCTTGCACTAAAAGTTTGAGGGGGTAAAAATAACAACAACCAGGTGACGGAGCACCGATACATACTGGTTCTTGTGTTTGGCGCCACTGATATGAGCCTGGTACTGTTCCACGGAATTGAGCTCAATATTGCACATGGTACACGGGTAGCCCTTTACTGTAGAGGCTGAAGAAGAAAGCATAAACAATCAATTCGGCTGTTTCTCAGAGACGGTTTAGTTGTTAAGGCATGAAACATCTCACACACACACACAATACAAGCACAGAAGTAGTACTAAAATCATTATAATGAGAAGGTCTGTAAATCACAGAATGATTTTTGAACTCAAGTACATTTTTACAAAAGGGTGGGGGTGTTTTTCTTTCATTATTTTACTATCGCAATATTGCAGGTCCAGACATATTTTTTTTTCCCCATTTGTGGAAGGTTTTGATATGTTTTGTGAAGTACTTTTCTATGCTCCTTCACCGTGATGCTCGTGCTCCTTCATCACCTGGTACGGCAGAAGGTCCGAAGGTCTCCATCAGTTTCTGCTTGGTCAAATGTTTTTTGTGCTTCTTGCCACTATAGTGTTGTTGAGCCATTACTGGGTTGTTGAAAGAAGCCTGACAAATGTTGCAGAAGCGGTTGGGGTCGTGAACCGCAGATCCCTGTCCTTCTCTGGTCGGTCCGTCCAGCTTCTTCACTGGAACGATGGGCTGAGGAATGGCTGGGATAGACACCACACACACATTCAATTTCACCAGAGGTTTAGGCATAGAACAATACTACTGTATGTCTGCCCAAAAGACGAAGACAAGCGTACTTTAAGGATAGTCAGATTCATACCAGGTGCCTGTACTCCGAAGCTTTTTAATCTAATATTCTTGGCATGCACTTTGCCTTGGTAGTGAGATTGAGCCACAACTGCAGACGAAAAGCTCATGTTGCACACGTGGCAGGATTTATATTTGTCCCCGTCAAGCTGCACGACCTCGCCACTCTGCAAGAAACGAGACACAGGATGCAAACGAAGTGACAACTTTTCCAGGCACCGTTAAACTTTCACACGTGACCCAAACAGCAACCTGCAACCTGAGAGACAGCAGGCACGTCGCTCAATTGTAATTTTCCCAATAACGGCATAGAACGGTAGCTGGTACCAAAAGGCCTTTGTCATAGTGCTTGTTGCAGAGCCCATTGTTTGACAACTAGGTGCAAAATAACACACTGGCGCTAAACTGGGCCTGTGAGCGTGTCATGATTATGCCATATCTAGAAAGGTAAGCAAGTCAACAGAAAATTGGCTTTTTTATTCCTGGTAACACAAACGGGGTTATTATTATTTCCAGGGAATTCTAAACGACAAACGTATGAAGACTATTAATTACAGAACGAGTTACGTATACGGTTGTTTATGTCGAGGCTGTGCTTCATCACTCAAGGTCGATGAACGTATTGAGGTGGACCAGAGAGAAAGAGTACACAAAGTACAGGACAGCAAATAAACAATTTTTAAAAAAAAGGCATGTTGCTGTCTTACTTCAGCATCATGGGATGATGGTTTGAATCTCTTGGCAAAGGGTTCGTCTTCGTGGGTGGCCATGTAACGTCTTACTTTGCTTGCATGCTTCTTGCTCTGGAAATGTAAAAGCACAACTATGAATCACCTTTATGAGATGACTCTATGAATCAGATCAGATCTATCGATCAATCGACTCCACGAATCAACTCGCACTTCACGGTGTCATTTAAACCTAAACGATTCTCGAACACACATTCGACTCAGATTAAAAAATATATATATGTATATATATATAAAAAGGGATACCTGGTAATGTGCGAGTTTTTGTGACTCTGAAATGAGTACAGCGTTGCAAACTCTACACTGAGACTCAGAAAACAGGTCGCCATTTTCCTGGATGAGTCGGTTCACTGGAACAGAAAAGTGACTTGTTGAATAAAACGATTCATTCAACTCGACAGTCTGAATGGCGTTATTTTCAACGGACGCGATTTATTCGTGTCACGAGTGATTTTTTCTTTCTTTTCCAAGTCTTGCTGTGATACTTAAGTGACGAGACAGAACAAAAAAGAATTTACTCGTATTAAGAATAACCCAAATGAATCAACATGCCCTCTTCTTAAGCACCCAGCGACCTTGTGGTGTCTCTCCAAAATTAGCTAAATGCTAACTGACTAAAATGCATCTGCACCTAGCACAGTGGCTAACAGGCTAGCGATGGTTTATGGGTCGCATTACGTTAACTATTTCCTACTAGTGTGCATGTAACACATTAATCAAGGTGTTAGTTCATGCTGAATATAAAAGCATGAATGATTATTTACCCTCCGCTGCCCCCGAAGGTAAATAAGGAAAATCTCCATTCGGTCCTCGGGTCGCCATGTTTAATAAAGACGGTGTGTTGTACATTATTTTCCCCACACGTATTCCGTCTAATTTTAAATCCTGCGCTGCGATTGGTTCATAGTCACAAACGGCGCATGCGCATTTGCCTTGAAAACGCCACACTCAATAAACGTCAAGTAGATAATATAATGTAAAGGTTGAAGCAAATGAAGAATTATTTCTTTCACTGTTTCTGCAATGGTGAAATGTTTTTATCTCATGCTTTAAACAAAGAAGCCATCAAATTCACTTAACAGTAGCTATAAAAATAGAAAAAAAAATCTAAAACTATTTGCATTCACCTTATAAAATTTCAGTAAAAAAAACACAAACAAATTGGTCAGAGCCTTTTTATATGGAACATTATTATTTTAACACCAAAAAAAAAATTTACTGAAATGATTCTTTTATTATCTTGCAATGTTTTTATCTAGATGTTATTAAACGGGTGTATTTTAGGATGTAATTACATTACATCCTAAAATATGATATGATATGATACAAGGCGGTCAAATATCAATTAATAACCATTAACATTATGTAGTATATATAGTGATTAATGTAATATCTATCTATCTATCTATCTATCTATCTATCTATGGGATGTGGTAGCTCAGTGGTTAAGGTGTTCGACTACTGATCGGAAGGTCATTGGTTCAAATCCCAAGTCCACCAAGTTGCCACTTAAGGGCTCCTGAGCAAGGCCCCTAACCCTCAATTGCTCAGGTGTATGAACTGAAATAAAAAATGTAAGTCACTCTGTATAAGAGTGTCTGCTAAATGATGTAAATGTAATGTGTGTGTGTGTGTGTGACCTCTAAATGCAGATGGCAAATTTGTTTAATCATAAAAAGGAGCTTTAGGTTGGTGTATTCACTACAGCACATCCTGTGTGATTATATTATCTATTCATTTATTTGTCACATACACAATGAGAGTCATTACCCACAAATGGCGAAAACATGGAACAGTGGTGAACCTTCCCAGGAGCGGCCGGACGACCAAAATTACCCCAAGAGCGCAGCGACGACTCATCCAAGATGTCACAAAAGACCCCACAACAACATCCAAAGAACTGCAGGCCTCACTTGCCTCAGTTAAGGTCAGTGTTCACGACTCCACCATAAGAAAGAGACTGGGCATAAATGGCCTGCATGGCAGAGTTCCAAGATAAAAACTGCTGCTGAGCAAAAAGAACGTAAAGGATCGTCTCAGATTTGCCAGAAAACATCTTGATGATCCCCAAGACTTTTAGGAAAATACTCTGTGGACTGACGAGACAAAAGTTGAACGTTTTGGAAGGTGTGTGTCCCATTACATCTGGTATAAAAGTAACTGCATTTCAGAAAAAGAACATCATACCAACAGTAAAACATGGTCGTGGTAGTGTGATATATAAATAAGTTATTGCACAGTGTATATAATGAGAGGGTATTAAAGTGTAGCAGAATGTAAACATGTCAATATACATGTAGTAAATAGTTTTTCCACTGTCCATGTCATAAAAATAGAATAAATAACAATAAGAGAATAAAATATAGAGTAAGGATGTACTAATTACAATAAAAAACAGAAATAACTATAAAGGTTGGAAAGGGAGGACAGATTGCCTGGAACTTTGGTACTTTTGAAATAATCAAATTGTATTGTAGTTTATTTTTATTATATATACATATACATATATATATATATATATATATATATATATATATATATATATATATATATATATATATATACACTGTAGATACTTCACTACATTTTCTATATATATATATTATACTGTAGATTCTATAGACTAGATACTACACTACATTTTCTCTCTCTCTCTCATATATATATATATATATATATATATATATATATATATATATATATATATATATATATATATATACACTGTAGATACTACACTACATTTTATATATATATATATATATATATATATATATATATATATATATAAATGTAGTGTAGTATCTACAGTGTATATATATATATGTTACAACCCCAAATGATGTTTAGGGGTATGGTTGGGATGTAACAATATGAAATGATTATAAAGTTAGATTTCTGGTGTGTATGTGGCAATCAACGACACGAACAACAAATAGTGGGCAAAACCTGTTTCTATTATCATACAAATGGTGGTGACAAAGGTGATAATATTTACTATATCTACAGAAACAAGATAACAAAAGACACAAAGGGAAAACGAGACATGAGCGGTGCCAAAACAAAGAAATAAACAAAACAAAACTGCTAGGTTGAACATAACCCCCTAACCTGAACTACAAAGGGAAGTAATAAAACAAATCTTCAGCGTCGATGACGCCTTAACTAACCTATACTTCCTATCCAAACAAAAGGTACAGAGGGTGGCACGCGCTCCTAACCTAGTGTGTCTAATACAGAAAAGCTTACCTACGTGTTGCACAATATATGTCATGTGAAGTACTCACCTGTCCAGTTTTCCCCAAAATAAACAAAGTCATATCCATAAAGTGAAGAAACACAAGCATCCAGATGCAGAACGAGTGACCCGCAAGTCACGTACACAAAGTGACCCTCAAGTCACATACACAAAGTGACCCTCAAGTCACATACACAAAGTGACCCGCAAGTCACATACACAAAGTGACCCTCAAGTCACATACACAAAGTGACCCGCAAGTCACATACACAAAGTGACCCTCAAGTCACATACACAAAGTGACCCTCAAGTCACATACACAAAGTGACCCTCAAGTCACATACACAAAGTGACCCTCAAGTCACATACACAAAGTGACCCTCAAGTCACATACACAAAGTGACCCTCAAGTCACATACACAAAGTGACCCGCAAGTCACATACATAAAATAACTAACAAATTGGGATACATGAACAGTCTGACATACTAAAACCGAATGAACAACAATAGAGCCCTCTAACAAATTAGCACACATCTTCTTTCTCCTTCTGTTTCTGTCTCTGTTTCTGATTCTAATCCTGATTCTGATTGACTGGTGGGTCGACGGGTGACGTCACACAGGATAATGAAGATTGACAGGAAGTGTCCAATGGTAGGGATCTGAAAAGGTAGATAGTGGAGCAAAGAGAGAGAGAGAGAGAGAGGGAGAGAGAGAGAGAGAGAGAGAGAGAGAGAGAAAGAACAAACACCGAACCCACAAACATAGTTCGTAACAATATATATACATACTGTAGATACTACACTACATTTTATATATATTATACATTATATATATAGACTGTACATACTATAGACTAGATACCATATATATATAATGTAGTGCTACATTTTATTATTACTTAATTAAGTAATTATTAAGTAATTAAGTAATTATTAAGTAATTAAGAGTCCCTGGTTCCCTCTTCAGTAGTCGCGTGTCACGTGACTTAAAAATGGCTGCCGCATCCTACCGCACTAGATAGTATATAATATAGTACGCTAAAAGACCCGGAAGCTGCTTTACACATACTAACTAGTACAGAAGTATTCAGGAAGTCAGTGTTTAGGCCCAGAAAGTATTTGTGCTGATAGCCGTTAGCTCTACAGTATAGTTCAGTGAATAAAAAGCTTTCCATAGGCACTGAATCTTAGTTAGTATGTAAAGTTTAGTTTTATTGTAGAAACGTCGACAAGGCGCTTAATTTAAAAGTCTTCCAGTTGTTCAGCTAATGTTTATTATCTGTGTCGTGATGTGTAGCTTCCAGCTCGGTGTGTGCTAGTGAGAGACGTGTTGAGTGTAAAACAGATTCACGTCATGCCTCGGAGAAAAAGGAGCACAGTGCAGAGTGAGAGACGGAGAAAAGTTTGTCGGAGAGAAAACAATAACGACCAGGAGGAAGAGGAGGAGGAGGATAACACACTGGTTATCTCTGACTCTGATAGTGGTGAAGAGGTGTGTGTGTGTGTGTCTGAGTGTTGTTCTATTTAGTGTGTGTGTGTTGTTCTATTTAGTGTGTGTGTTGTATTTAGTGTGTGTGTGTGTTGTTCTATTTAGTGTGTGTGTTGTATTTAGCGTGTGTGTGTTGTTCTATTTAGTGTGTGTGTGTTGTTCTATTTAGTGTGTGTGTGTTGTTCTATTTAGTGTGTGTGTGTTGTTCTATTTAGTGTGTGTGTGTTGTTCTATTTAGTGTGTGTGTGTTGTTCTATTTAGTGTGTGTGTTGTTCTATTTAGTGTGTGTGTGTGTGTTGTTCTATTTAGTGTGTGTGTGTGTGTTCTATTTAGTGTGTGTGTGTGTGTGTGTTCTATTTAGTGTGTGTGTGTGTGTTCTATTTAGTGTGTGTGTGTGTGTGTGTTCTATTTAGTGTGTGTGTGTGTGTTCTATTTAGTGTGTGTGTGTGTGTGTTCTATTTAGTGTGTGTGTGTGTGTGTTCTATTTAGTGTGTGTGTGTGTGTGTTCTATTTAGTGTGTGTGTGTGTTGTTCTATTTAGTGTGTGTGTGTGTTGTTCTATTTAGTGTGTGTGTGTGTTGTTCTATTTAGTGTGTGTGTGTGTGTGTGTGTGTGTTCTATTTAGTGTGTGTGTGTGTGTGTTCTATTTAGTGTGTGTGTGTGTGTGTTCTATTTAGTGTGTGTGTGTGTGTGTTCTATTTAGTGTGTGTGTGTGTGTGTTCTATTTAGTGTGTGTGTGTGTGTGTGTGTTCTATTTAGTGTGTGTGTGTGTTTGTGCTCTATTTAGTGTGTGTGTGTGTGTGTTCTATTTAGTGTGTGTGTGTGTGTGTTCTATTTAGTGTGTGTGTGTTCTATTTAGTGTGTGTGTGTGGTGTTCTATTTAGTGTGTGTGTGTGTTGTTCTATTTAGTGTGTGTGTGTGTGTGTGTGTGTGTGTGTTCTATTTAGTGTGTGTGTGTGTGTTCTATTTAGTGTGTGTGTGTGTGTTCTATTTAGTGTGTGTGTGTGTGTGTGTGTTCTATTTAGTGTGTGTGTGTGTGTGTTGTTCTATTTAGTGTGTGTGTGTGTGTGTTCTATTTAGTGTGTGTGTGTGTTCTATTTAGTGTGTGTGTGTGTTGTTCTATTTAGTGTGTGTGTGTGTTGTTCTATTTAGTGTGTGTGTGTGTTGTTCTATTTAGTGTGTGTGTGTGTGTTGTTCTATTTAGTGTGTGTGTGTGTGTTGTTCTATTTAGTGTGTGTGTGTGTTTTTCTATTTAGTGTGTGTGTGTGTTTTTCTATTTAGTGTGTGTGTGTGTGTTGTTCTATTTAGTGTGTGTGTGTGTTGTTCTATTTAGTGTGTGTGTGTTGTTCTATTTAGTGTGTGTGTGTGTGTGTGTGTGTGTGGTGTTCTATTTATTGTGTGTGTGTTATTTATTGTGTGTGTCCTGTTTATGTATTTTTGTACATTTATGCAAAATGTAAATTTATGGTGTGTGTGTTGTTTTATGTGTGTGTGTTTAATGTAACACTAACATGCAATTATACACCACAAGGAAGAAGACCGTGCCAAGAAAGTGAGTCCAAGAGCAGCACGACGCCTAGAGAGAGAAAAGAAGGCACATGTACAAGGTCTTAACACACCACAGACATTACCGTGAAACATTAAGGTCTTAACACACCACAGACATTACCATGAAACATTAAAGTCCAACATGTTTGTGTAAAAGTATTACGTTTGTCCTTTAGACATGACTGAGGAGGAGATGTTGGATCTAGCTTTGAGACTCAGTAAACAAGAGGCAAACTGTGCAACCCAGAGAGAACAAGTGGAAGATGACGACATGAGAAAAGCCATGGCAGAAAGTCTTCAGGTAAAATCATTTATCTGTGGAAGTGACCGAATGTTTCAGTGCATTGTTTCAACACCATTATGCCACGTCTCGACGTTTATTTACTCGTACCGATGACGGGAGAGTCGAACCACTCCGTAAAGACTTCTTTGTGGTGGCTGATTAAAGTGTAAAAGTGAATCCTCTCTGACCCACATGGGATATGCCTGTGCTTCCAGGGAAGAAAAATATCCGTTGGTCAGTACATTTATCTATTCAGCTGGCTTAGACCTGACCAACTGAAGCTGTTCCTGATCACAACACTGTTTCTAGAGTCTTGTACAGTAGGCACTAATACCACTTTTCCACCAGAAAGAACCGGGTGCTGGTTCAAAGTTGGTTCCACTGGAGAACCTTCTAAGAACCGGTTTGCCTTTCCATCGGTTAGAGAGCATCACAGAGCCGAGTCTGACGTCACTGTATACGTGTCACGTTACACAGCAACGTTAGCGCAGCAGCGACAAACACAAACACAACATCAACAATGGCGGATGTTGCTTTACTGTTAATGCTCATGGCTTTGTGAACCTACATTAACACCCAAACGCGGCGAAACCAACGTGTACGTGCAGCTCCATGTAATCTGTATAAACGGAGGTTGTAATCGAGAAAGTACATAACGTTATTTTATCATTAACACAGAAAAAAGTTAGCCTTATCTTGTAGCTACCTACTATCATGAGTGCTGATAATGTATCATATCGCGGTAAAGTAAAAGTGTATTAAACATTAGTATACTTAAGGTATATTATCAAATGCGCTAACAGTAGCCCCGCCCCCTGGCGCTAACATTAGCCCCGCCCACAGCCCCTGACACAACCGATTCTTAAGTCTAGACCAGCAACGTTTTGGTGCTACTTAAGAACCACTTTTCCTGGTTCAGAGCCGGTGCTTTGGCTGTCGAAAAATAAAGAACCGGTTCTAAATTAGGCTCCGAACCAGCACTCAAACTGCCTCGGTGGAAAAGGGGCATATGTGTGACTGCTGCATCTCCTCATCTCCACACTTCCCTTCTTACCCTGATGCACCTATTTGTTTTGGATTTGTGTAAATTTGGACTCATCAGACCACACGACCTTTTTCAATCGTTCCACGATATGGTGTTTATCCTCATGCAAACTAAATGTAGACTATACTCGCGAGCGAGCGGCTTTGTAGTCACCTTCTTCCTGTAAGTTCTCGTCACGTCGTGCGTGTTGAAATGCTCTTACTTTCACTGTTAAACCTAGCTGTGAGTTTTACCTACTGTCGATTATCGTCGAGATTTGACTTCATCAAGCGTTTTAAACATCATCGGTTGTTGTATTTGTGATGAGAAGCTACATGGCGGCTAATAGAATTATTTCTGCTGAAACATTAATTACTGCAAAAAAATTTAAATCATAGTATTTAAATCCACATTTATTTTTTAGTG
>NC_083476.1:20896241-20908741 GCF_030014155.1 Tachysurus vachellii
ATTCCGTCTGACAGCGACTATGTGTATATATATATATATACGTATATATATATATATATATACGTATATATATATATATATATCTATCTATCTATCTATCTATCTATCTATCTATCTATCTATCTATCTATATATATATATATATATATATATATATATATATATATATATATATATATATATATATATATATATAATATACATACATACATACATACATACATATATATATATTGTCCAATCATCCAGCTAACATCCAAGCGACCTGGTTATTTATATTTATATATAGAAGAAGAACTAGCCTTTTTTTTGTCACACATACATTACAGTGCAGTGAAATTCTTTCTTTGCATATCCCAAATTTGGAGGTTGTGGTCAGAGCGCAAGGTCAGTCATAATTAGGGTTGCAAAGGGGCGGAAAGTTTCCAGCAAATTTCCGGAAATGTTCCACGGGAACTTAACTGGGGAATTTTGGGAATATTTCAAATTGGAAACTTTACCAGAATTTATGGAAATTTACGGGAATTTATGGGAATTATTTGAAAATATAGGGAAATGTATATAAACTATATCATTTACAACCACAAATAAACATTTTGTTTGGTCATAAGCAGACATTCATGCAAGGTAATACAAATTTTAAAAATGACCTCTTGAATGTATAGCTTTGCAATATACATTCATTCATTCATTCATCTTCTACCGCTTATCCGAGCTACCTCGGGTCACGGGGAGCCTGTGTCTATCCTCAAGCTTATTAGGTCTCTACTTCTGTGGTAGTCAAGGCCTGGAAAATGGAGGTGAACCCCCTGTAAGTGAGATATGGAGGATTATATTTTATTTCGGGGGGGGGGGGGGGGGGGGGGGGGGGGGGGGGGGTGAGTGTGTGTGTGAGGGGGGGTCATCAAATTATCTGTGCATGTGGTAACACTCCTAATTTACTGCTTATTAAGAGTTAGTGAGGTAGTTATTAGTATTGGGTAGTATTGGGTACCATAGAATAAGGTAATGCAGAATAAGGCATTAATATGAGCTTAATAAGTACTAATAAATAGCCAATATTCTATTAATATTCATGCTAATAAGCAACTAGTTAAATGACCCTAAAATAAAGTGTTACTGTGCATGTTATGGAAGAATGTAAGTACATGCAGGGGGTTTGGCCTCAATGGCCCACCAGTAAGCAGTGTGCTGTGTGCAAGTGACCGAGGAACACAGGGTACAAATTCAACTTAAATTGCATTAAATCTGGTTGTTTTAAACACAAGATTTATTACTGTTTTTTTTTTTTTATTTATTACAAGATTTTTTTTAACTACATTTAAGTTCTTTGTTATAGGCAACTCTGCATTTGTTTAAAATTCCCAGTTTATTTCCATATATTCCCGTTAATTCCCATGGAACGTTTCCAGCCTTGAAAATTCCCGGAATTTTGCAACCCTAGTCATAATACAGCAGAGAGAGCATCAAGAGTTAAGGGCCTTGCTTTAAGGGCCCAACAGCGGCAGCTTGGCCGTGCCGGGGCTTTAAACCCAATCAACATGTGCTTTACAGCATCTAAATATAAAAAAAAAGAAATAAATACAATTTTAATAATAGCAATACACACATTAACAGTAATAATAATACAAATTTTCAACAAGAGGGATATGCCATGGAAAACAGGTATGTCTTAAGTTGTATTTTAAAAACGTGTACGGAATCAGCATCCCTGACATACACGGGTAAGCTATTCCAAAGTCTAGGTGCTACTGCCGCAAATGCTATATATATATATATATATATTAGTTCTCTCTCTCTCTCACACACAACTCTCTCTCTCACTCTCTGGGTTGTTGATCGGAGGATCGGGGTCTCAGCAAGCCTCAGCACCACCAAGCTACCACTGTCGGACCCTTAAGGCCCTTAACCATCATGCTCCATGTGCTGTATCATTACTGACCCTGTGTTCTGACACAACCCTCCAAAGCTGGGATATGAATTTCACTGTGCTGTAATGAATGTGTGACAAAATAAAGGCTACTATAAACACACACACACACGGATTTCTTCTTCTTCTTCTTCTTCTTCTTCTTGTTTATTATATCAATATAATTTTTTACTGGCAAATAAATTCTGCCTTTCAGCCTTTACCATGAATGTTCAGTTCATGCTCATGCTGTCTGTGTACATGACCTTTTATGGAGTTTTGTGGGCATCACTACATGCAAACACACTTCACCTTTAATGAGTGATCAACCTGTGTACACAAGTACAAAGAAAATAAACATTTTTGTTTGTTTGTTAGTTGTTTTAATCTGATGGAAATTTGTAGTTTGGTTAACAGACAATTTTACTAAAAGAATAAAATGTATAATAAATCATTTCCTGAGCTGAAATGATTTATTATATTTATTATATTTATATAGATTTATTATATTCCTGAACTTCATTACCATACAGACACTTTACTCTACAGCTAAAGCGAATTGCTCGTATCTGTATTTATATTGTTTATGTATTATGAAGCATGAAAGGCTCGTGTGCTGTTGTGAGTGCAGGTGTTCCCGTGTCCGGTAGAGCGGCCACACGGCAGGAGACTGAAGCGACACCGAGCTCCTCGGCTTCTGGACGAAGATGAGGAGGAGGAAGAAGAAGAAGAAGAAGAGGAGGAGAACGAAGACGTTCAGGGGTGTGACGAGGAAGAAAAAGAGAAAAAGAAAAAAGTGGAACGTAAGAAACAAGAAGACTCTCAGTCCTGTTCGGAAGAAGGAGCGCAGAACGGTCAGCACGAAACCTACGTCGTCGTGTCCTCTCCTGGGTCGCAGGAGGAGCTCGAGGTGCGCGTTGATCACTTTTATTATTATTCCACACCTTTAAAATACACCTATATATAATATGTTTATATTTATTTAGGATTTACTAAATATTGCTTTTGGACATTATTTATTATAATTAGATATTCGTACATTTTCGCAGATTTTTTTTTTGCCAGAAGGAGGAGCTCAAACGATTCATTCTGTTCGACTAAAGAAGGGATTGTGAGCGTTTTTTGTGTTCGATTTGTCCTTTTAAATCCGCACACGCTTTAATTGTATTCCACAGCAGAAATCACCTTTACTGCTCGGGCAAAAGGAGTCTACAAATCCAGCGAAACCTTCCAGGTAACGAAAGACTTTTACTCATTAACAGATACATCAAATCAACCTGGTTATTAAACACGATTTAAACACGATCGTTTCTTTCGTAGTTGCAGGAAACTTATTCCTCAGGACCTTTCGGAAGACACTCAGATACAGTCAGAGCCCGACGAGCTCGGAGAAGAGGTTCAGGACGGAAGTTTCGACATGGAGAGCGCCGTGTGTCCGGGTACGGAAAGGATATAACGTGACGTGTGTCATGATTGTTATAAATCGGCCCAATTTGTTCATAAGTTCGCCTCCAGATTTTATTTCTTTCCACGTTATACATCCACAAACGAGTGCTTTTGAGATGGGTCTGAAAATCGGACTCTGATATCACCAGCATGTCTCCTCATTCATCAAAAACCTCAAAAGTTAAAACACATGCCTTGTTTTTTGAGGAAACTCTCTGAATTTCGTACTCTGAGAATCTTCCCAGCAGATTAAGACCTAAACATACAGACATGAGAAAAGAAAAAAGCGATGACTCGTGTTAACACGTTGCCGCACGTGTGTGAGTGAAATTTATCAGCTATTTCGTGTTCAGAACGTTCCCTTGTTTTACAGTATGATCCACAGCCCTCGTGGTTTATTTCACACGTATATCAGCCGACCAACCGAGCAGCTACGAGTTCAATATATCGATGTTGATCTTGCCACCTATAAGACTAAGACATGCAGTATACTTAATTATGTTGTATTTTGTCTTTGTTCTTAGGGCATTTTTTACACCCGGTCACTTCACGTGTTGTCTCTGATCCGATAGCTATCTGATTTGTTAAAACTGTTCCATTTACATTAGGCCACATAAACGCGTCTCGGCGAATCGGATATCGATCCGATCTTTCTACTCCCACCCAAAATGCTAATATATTTGACCTCATTTCCGGGGTAATTGAAACGGAACACACTTTGGTGTATGAGGTTTTCAGAACGCAATCAAAAAGAAGACAAAAAAACTCGTTACGACGGTGATGTTACAAAAAACAGCGTTTACTGTTTGCTGCATTTTCGCTGGCAGCAGCAGCACGTTTTAAGACCCGACGAGACTCCTGGGTGAAAGATCACCTGCGAGTGACGTACGTCCGTTTGGGAGGAGTATAGCGCTGACGTATGTGGCTTGAACAACCACATTCATTTACACCTGTCCAGTTTCATCTGAAACACGTCCCAGACCACCTCCTGAAGGGGTTTGTACCGTCAGATTTATATCCATCTCCAAAACGTTTCGGAGGGCATTTAGACCTGGTCTTTTTACCATCGGGTAGCTATCGGATCACAGAAAACACATGAAGTGACCAGGTGTAAAAAGCCCCTTAGACACAGAAGTGTGTGTCACAATCCAGATACTAAATCCCTAAAAATATTTCATTGTCATTTCATATATAAAGCACTTTTAAGAAGTTTAAAATCAAGATCCGTTACATAAGTGGATGTTAATGCCTATGTTAATGTCTTAACGATACGTTTACGGATCGATAACAGATAACGTGTCTCTCCCTTGTGTTGAAATACAGAAACCCAGATGACACCAGAGCTGATGGTGACCAGTCCCGCACAGGTACAGTACATCCGTCTCCCGGTGCACTTCGGTGTCACATCTTATGACGACGCTGTAATTAAGCTGTTTTTACACGTTCTTCAACATCCGCGCTCGCAGCCAAACGCTGACGGCATGGAGGTGGACGAAGTGACCGATCCACCCCCTGAAGCCGACCTCGGAGAGAGGATGGAGCAGGAGCGTCCAGGTGAGGAGCAGTCGTGGATGGAGTCTGTTCCTTCTCAGGTGGAGTGTCCCATGTGCACTCGCCTCTTCCCTCTCAGTAAGATCGAGGTGCATGCGGCCTACTGTAACGGCGCCGTGGAGGACCAGGTCCAGGAACAGCAGGACAACCTTTCACAAGGTCAGCAAGGGTTTAGTTTTAAAAACTTGATGTAATACATTATTTATTTATTTATTTATTTATTTATTTATTTAAAAAAAAAAACACCTCAGTTGTCCTCCTGTATTTAGCGAGCGCTAGACGGAAGATCACGAGAAGAACTACGGAGGACGACGTGACGTTTGAGAAGTAAGTAGGTATCAAAGCGTCCCTTCGTTTTTCCTGCATATTCTTACAGCCTTCGATTCGCTCAACTCGTAAAAAAACTATCCTTTTATTATTTATTTTTATTTTTAATCCATATATTCTCAAGTTATTCCTTAATGCACCTTAGACAGTGTCGTCTTTCCCCCCAGGACCATCTTAAGGACCTGATTTTGTAAATAAATAAATAAATGTATTCAATTGATTTGATTTTTTTTATTTATTTATTTATTTATTTATTTATTTATTTACCGAATACTACTTTATTGCTTGAATCACTCATACCTGGTACCTTTTAGAATAAATAGTGTAAATATATAATACTGAAAATGAGAAGGACGATTTAAAATCTCTTAACAGGAAGTCAGAGTGGGACGTTTCAAACGGCCCCTCCCCTTTTTCTTTTTTAAGTCGCCGATAGTATTTAAATTTATTTAACAATTGACATCGTCTCAAAGCAGCTTTACATAAACATAGAACAAAAGGTTAATAAATATACAGATCAATGTAATACAAAAATTCAAGATTAATATTAGATATATTTAAATGTTTGTATTTGTCCCCAAGGCAATATTAATAATTAATTTTATTAAATAATAACTGATTATAATTTATTAATTTAATAAATATCTATTCAAATGTTTTTAATAATAAATAATTAATATAAAAAATAAATATTTCTTGTTATTTCTTATTATTTAATGTTAAATAATAATTAACATTTAGCATTTGATTGGACAGAAAATCTGACGAGAAGCCGAAGTGCAGAACGATGTCATGAAAATAGTTACGGCTAAAACGATATTCACCAAAAAAATGTTTGTACTAATTTTGTTTAAAAAAAAAAACAAAAAAAAACACATCGACAATATCAAAAGAAATCACACGATAACATCATTTATAACACTATCGATATGTTGGTATGTTCAGAATGAGAACGATCACCATGTTTATCTGAGTGTTCTTAAAGTATGTAGCATCAAAAAGTTCAATAGTATTTTTATATATATATAAAAATCAGTCGTGTAAACGTCTAGGCTGAATAATGTTGATGTGTGTGTGTGTGTGTTTTTTTTTTTATATCAGATCAGAGCAGCGAGAGAAATGCTTCTTGTGTAAAAAGTTTTTCACGAGTAAGGAGTACAGACATCATGTGGATCAGTGCCTTGAACAGAAAGCGCTCGGAGCAAAGCAGGTAAACCTTCTGAAAACAAAATACATACAGCGGTTTACTTCAGAGCTTTGTGTTCCTGTCAAACGTAAAAATAATCAGGGAGAGAAAAATGCTGATACGGTAGAACACTAAAGCGTGCGGTTATTAAATAATGAGAAAAAGGCAAACGTTGAAATAAACCTCTTACAGACATTCATCTGTTCACTGACTCATCACGTTAAAGACGGCTAATTTATATTCTTATAAATACTTTTTTCTTTCTTTGTTTTTCTTTTTTTAACCTCCTGCACCATCAGTTCTTACAGCTCTTAACTTTAAGTAATTAAAGGTGGGGTCTCCGATGTTTGAGAAATGCTTCAGAAAACCGAGTCGGGCCGACAAACTAAACAAAAACAAAACAAACGTGTAGCCAACGAGCAGAAAGGGGCGTGGCTTGTCAATATGGGCGGAGAGAGTGTTCAGTGCGCATGTGTGACATCAGCAGAAAGCTGTTTTAACATTGACATGGAGGATAAAAACAAAGAAAGAAAGAGAAGAAAGGCTTACGATAAGGTAAGAAGTAGGACGTGTTAATATAGGATCAGCTTTCCAGCGCTGGAGAGAACTGAAGGAGCAGGAAGTTGGTCACATATTCACAGATTGGAGTTTCCTGAGTCAATAACTCCTGAGCTAAACACTGTTACTACACAAATAACACCTCTTTTCTATCGTAGTAATGTAGAGACGCAGCTACAACCGTGTTTTGTGTAGTAACCGCGTTTAGCTCAGGAGTTATTGACTCGGGAAACTCCAATCTGTGAATATGTGACCAACTTTACTTAAGACGCCGAGGCGCTTTTTTCCTTCTCGATAGGTGAGTAACGTTGGTTTTGCTTTGTTACACAGAACTAATATATGTCTTTGTCCTTTACATGATTATGTTTGTGTGTCATTTTTGCTTGTTTGTTTATCTGCAATCGTATTGTTCTTCCCTTCAGCTATGATAAAGACACATTTCTTTCCATTAGTTGCCTGGGTTACGTATGTATGTGTGGGCGGAGCTATCGATACAGGGGTGGGACCCGTTTGGGTTAGGGGCGTGTTTGTTTTGGTGATTTTATATGTCAACATTGGCTTTCAAACATCGGAGACCCCACCTTTAATTAAATAATATACATTTATAATTAATTCTAATGTCTTCATGTGAAGAAAAAAAAAACCTGTTCAGGAAAAATACTATTCGTTAAATAAGAAATAATTCTGTGAGTGTTTTCTGTGCTCTTTAATGCCATTGCATAGATATTTTTTTGTTTGTTTTACTTTTTCTGAATGTAGTCACAGATCAGAATATTGTTTTTTTTTAAAATGATATATTTGCTCTGGTCTTGTTTCTGCTCCTCACTCAAGCTGAGGTCATGCAAGAAGACACACTGAGACACACCTACGTTTTAGGCAAATTTCACTCTGTGTAACTTGAACTGAAACGTCTGTATAGCTTCTGTATGCTAAAAATAAATGGAATGTATAGCGGGTCAGATTTAAAAGAACATATTACGTATAGTTTACATTTATAGTTCTCGTCATATGCGGTTAAATTGCTTATATAACCGACTCGTATATACTGGTGTGAGAGACGTTTACAAAATAATCGTTCAAATCTATTTTCTTTGTCTTTCAAGGGAAACGGCTTGCTGTCTGCTTTAAATCGGACAGAAACGGTGCATCTGGGTACGTACAGGCCATCTAGTGTATATCTCGACTGTGACTTAGGTATGTGGTAGCTAGAAGGTAGCCCTTAACTCTGAATCGCTCACTTGGATAAGGAGTGACTTGCATTTTTACACTAAGCTAAGCAATTTACCATTAAGGGCCTTATTCAGGGGCCCAGCAGTGGCAGCTTGTTGTAAATGGGATTTGAACTCATAACCTTCTGATTGGAAGTCCAACACCTTAACCACTAAGTTTCCACATCCCCATAAGATCAAATGTATGTCGCTCTGGATAAAGGGCATCTGTCAAATGCTGTAAATATGAATGCTGGTGAAAATGAAGAAAACTGATGATTGTGTCAAAGCATTTCTTTTAGAATTTGGATTTTTTTTTATTGCATTATCACTGATTTTGTTTTATATTCTGATAAAAATACAATTTTACTTCTATCTATCTATCTATCTATCTATCTATCTACAGTTGTGTTCAAAATTATTCAACCCCCAATGCTGTAAATGGTTTTAGGGAATTTAGTGTACATTTGTAATTGTATTCAGAATGAAATCCTACAAGGACTTCTTAAAGAACCATATGCAACTAAAATGACATCAATTAGTTTTGTAATACAGTAGTAAATGTTTCTTTTGTGAATTCTTCATTGACATAATTATTCAACCCCTTAAAGACTACCACTCTGAAGAACAGAGGTTCAATGAAGTGTTTTCAATCAGGTATTGAAAACACCTGTGGATATCAGGGAGCAGCAATAAAGCCTAATAAGCACCAATTAGGCAGCTTTAAAATGACTGTGATACTCAGCTCCTTCTAGACATTTACTGGTGTGGTTACAAACATGGTGAGGTCAAGAGAATGGTCCAGGAAGACAAGAGAACAGGTGATTACTCTTCACAGGAAGGGCAATGGCTATAAGAAGATTGCAAAGATGTTAAACATACCAAGAGACACCATAGGAAGCATCATTCGCAAATTCAAGGCAAAGGGCACTGTTGAAACGCTACCTGGTCGTGGCAGAAAGAAGATGCTGACTTCGACTGCTGTGCGCTACCTGAAGCGTAGAGTGGAGAAAAGTCCCCGTGTGACTGCTGAGGAACTGAGAAAAGATTTGTCAGATGTGGGTACTGAAGTTTCTGCTCAGACAATACGGCGCACCCTGCGTAATGAAGGCCTCCATGCCAGAACTCCCAGGCGCACCCCCTTGCTGTCCCCAAAGAATAAGAAGAGTCGACTGCAGTATGCCAAAAGTCATGTGGACAAACCACAGAAGTTTTGGGATAGTGTTCTGTGGACTGATGAAACAAAATTAGAACTGTTTGGGCCCATGGATCAACGCTATGTTTGGAGGAGGAAGAACAAGAAAAGAACACCTTGCCTACTGTGAAGCATGGCGGGGGGTCAATCATGCTTTGGGGCTGTTTTGCTTCTGCAGGTACTGGGAAGCTTCAGCGTGTGCAAGGTACCATGAATTCTCTTCAGTACCAGAAGATATTGGATGACAATGTGATGCAGTCCGTCACAAACCTGAGGCTTGGAAGACGTTGGACCTTTCAACAGGACAATGATCCCAAGCATACCTCCAAGTCCACTAGAGCATGGTTGCAGATTAAAGGCTGGAACATTTTGAAGTGGCCATCGCAGTCACCAGACTTAAATCCGATTGAGAACCTCTGGTGGGACTTAAAGAAAGCAGTTGCAGTGCGCAAGCCTAAGAATGTGACTGAACTGGAGGCTTTTGCCCATGATGAATGGGCGAAAATACCCGTAGATCGCTGCAAGACACTTGTGTCAAGCTATGCTTCACGTTTAAAAGCTGTTATAACTGTAAAAGGATGTTGTACTAAGTACTAAGATTGAATGTCACTTGGGGGTTGAATAAAACTGATAATGATGTGAGCTCAGAAAAGACATTTGTGGTTATTTCATTATAAATGTTATGTTATATTTGTCTGACCTACATGTGCCTCTTTGATTTAATTGTAAGCAGGATGACTGAATGATCATAATCAATGTCAAACCGACCAAAACAATCAATTTCAGTGGGGGTTGAATAATTTTGAACACAACTGTATCTATCTATCTATCTACACATTATCTGTCTGTCTGTCTATCTATCTATCTACACATTATCTATCTATCTACACATTATCTATCTATCTATCTACACATTATCTATCTATCTATCTATCTATCTACACATTGTCTATCTATCTACACATTATCTATCTATCTATCTACACATTGTCTATCTATCTATCTATCTATCTATCTATCTAGCTATCTATCTACACATTATCTATCTGTATGACATGGGATGGGGCGTTACAGTAGTCCGTCTGTATGACATGGGATGGGGCGTTCAGGCGTTCTGCTGGAGGATCAGGTTTTAACTATTTGGATGCGATACACTTAATAACGGCTGTTAGGATCTGTAGCAGATCTACAGTATTTGAACTCGTTTCTGTCATCATGTTGATGTTAACAAAGTTACAAAGCCCAGGGTTTCTTCACACATCTAAAATATAATCTCTAAACTCGTTTCAGATGACAGCAGAGCTGGACCTTCTAATACGACAGCAAGAAACAGTCGGTAGGCTTTAATTCAGTTCACTTGCACAACCTCAACATCCTGAGTCGGTAAAACTAAAGCTGTGTGTGTCTGTGTGTGTGTGCATGTGTGTGTGCATGTGTGTGGGCGTGTGTGCATGTGTGTGGGCGTGTGTGCATGTGTGTGGGCGTGTGTGCATGTGTGTGGGCGTGTGTGCATGTGTGTGGGCGTGTGTGCATGTGTGTGGGCGTGTGTGCATGTGTGTGGGCGTGTGTGCATGTGTGTGGGCGTGTGTGCATGTGTGTGGGCGTGTGTGCATGTCTGTGGGCGTGTGTGCATGTCTGTGGGCGTGTGTGCATGTCTGGGTGTGTGTGTGCATGTCTGGGTGTGTGTGCATGTCTGGGTGTGTGTGCATGTCTGGGTGTGTGTGCATGTCTGTGTGCGTGCGTGTCTGTGTGCATGTCTGGGTGTGTGTGCATGTCTGTGTGCGTGCGTGTCTGTGTGCATGTCTGTGTGCGTGCATTTCTGTGTGCATGTCTGTGTTCGTGTCTGTGTGCATGTCTGTGTCTGTGTGCATTTGTGTGTGCATGTCTGTGTGCATGTCTGTGTCTGTGTGCATGTCTGTGTCTGTGTGCATGTCTGTGTCTGTGTGCATGTCTGTGTCTGTGTGCATGCGTCTGTGTGTCTGTGTGCGCGTGCATGTCTGTGTGCGTGCTTGTGCGTGCGTGTGCGTGCGTGTGCGTGCGTGTGCGTGCGTGTGTGTGTGTGTGTGTGTGTGTGTGTGTGTGTGTGTTTTCCTCAGCAGCCTCGCAGACACGTCCGTGACGCCCGGTGACAGCTCGGATTCTCAAGCTTCTGGTTATTACGTCAGCTCGTCTCCATTCAAATCCTTCACTCCCATATCAGAAATCACCGACTGCCTCATAAACTTCCGGCAGCAGTACTCGGACCGGACCAGCCAGAGACTCGGGAGGAAGAGGAAATTCAAGAGATAGCATTATAAGAATATACTCCAAAGCATCGATTATTGCTTTCCTTTTATACCAAGGCTACATTGTGTGCCATTTTTGTTATTTCTATATTATATTCTAATTAATATCATTAAATGATCCAGTAATGTTATTTAAGGTGCCTTGTTATTTTGAATTTTGTAGATATACTATGTGATGATGTACGAGGCGAAAAAAAGAGAAACCGTTGATGAAACATTTTTATAACTGATAATATAAAATCCTTATGAAATAAAATGATTTTGCTCGTTTAATTCTTTTTTAATTTTATTTTAAACTAGAACTTTCGGTGTGTTTATTATATAAGAATAATCTCTGTAGCTTTGTACCGTGAGATGTAGCTATTATCATACATTACATTATCTTAATTCAGTGTGTGATTTGATATCATTTGTTTTTTCTTTTAATGAACCATTAGTACCTAAAGTGCAGGTGAAGGTCATTACGATTTGCATGTAAAGGAAAGACGCACCTTTAGAAGCCACACCTGGTTATGTCAGTTTCTGGGTAATGGCTTCATCCTAAAAGTATGTACAAGTGTGTTAATGTATTTATGGTTCCAGGTTTTGAAGTAGGATCAAAATTTTGGGCAGTAAAATGAACATTACAGAAAATAATACCATTTTTTTCTGTTTGACTTTGTTCTGTCTTGATATCTCATGACAGTAACAGGAAGTGTGACGTCAAGAGCGTCTCATCATCACAGACATTAAAGATGATGGACCTGTGTGTGTATGAGAGAGAGAGAGAGAGAGGGAGGAAAGGATAGGGAGAGAGACACAGCGGGAGAAAAAAGAGAAAGATGGAAAAGGAGAG
>NC_083476.1:20913741-20971241 GCF_030014155.1 Tachysurus vachellii
GGGTGGTTTTTCTTGTGCAGGATCCCTATACAGAGAAAATGAGAGCCGTTATAAAAATATACATTTTATTTTTGGCTTTGTAGCCCAGCCTTAGTCCTGACACTGTTTTCCATGGTTTAAAAGCTGCACATGTGGCTTCTGAAGCTTTGCTCCCATAGGAGAAACCCTACAGGGGGGTAATAGAGGCCCCGATGGTGGCGGTGGGGGTAGGAAAGGCAGCCAGTTGCTTACTTCCTTTCTCCTCATTGCTTTGTTAAAATAAAAAAAAAAAATAAAAAAAATAAGGCTCAGCTTTACGATTGTGGAAAGTATTATTTTGCAACGGAATGACTAAACATCAGCGATTCGACGTCACATGAGCAGTTAATAGCCGAGGCATTTCTAAGCCCCTGTGGCCTCTTAAAGCTCTTAAGATTTACCAACAATAAAAAAAAGAAAAGTGTAGTGAATGATGGCTACATACTGTATGTTGGGCAAATTTTCTTCTCGAAGTTGTAGTTTTAACCTCACAGGAAAATCAGGGCACTTTTCAGTCACTTATCTTTGATGTTCCTAAGTTGACTAAATGCACGGCGAAATCTTTTCAGCCGGGAGAATCAAGATGTTTTTGGTTTACAGCGGACCGAGATATTTTATGTATTTTTTTTTTTTTCTCAACCTATTTAGAAGGCAGCTTTGTTTTTTTTTAAATATAGAGAGACGTACCGGTTGAATCGAAGCAGAAGAGTGAAGGATTTTATGTCATCAGATGGTGATGGAGGAAAAAAAAAAACAAACAAAGAGTGATGTTTTTTGCAGAAATGTGCTCATGTGATGATGGTGCACGTGCTGCGTTTGTAAAGTTGACCTTTAAATCACGAGGAAAGGGATTTGTTCTGTGTATTTTGGCCGTTCGGAACGTAAACGTTTGGATTTTTATTACTCTTTAATATCCCAGTGCTGAATTCTCAAATCAGTACAATGAGGAATTGACTCGTTTTCTAGACTGTTTCGGCTCTGACGTTTGTGTCGGCTGTAAGTCGAGATGAAAGGTTTCGATTTCTGCTCTTGTTCTAATACGTAGTTGTACGATGAAGTTATTTGAAATAAAAATGCACTGTTATTTGACAAAATCTTGTGAATTCACCATACGGTGTACTGGTGAGTCTTCAGGACTTTATGGAAATTGAGTGTTCTGGTTTCTCGGTTACGTGACAAACGGCATTTTTTTTTTTAGTCTTCTTAACATAAAAGAAAAATGGAAGTAGAAGGAAAGTTTACAGCTGCGGTAAACAGGAACGATCCTGTTTTGTTGACTCGAAACGGTTAAAATGAGCAACGTGGTTATTAATTCATTATTAAATTGTAATCCATTATTATACATTCAGGATGTGCTTTTATTTTGTGTGGATCAACCTCGGTGTATCGACTCCGTCTCACGACCGCTTTGTCGGTTCCTTTTCTCTAACGTCGTCATGTTTTTGTTCCTTACATGATCACAGACTTATCACTCGACTTTCCTGTTATTTTTCCTCCTCCTGTCAGTGGTTAGGCCCGCCGTGCTGCCTGCGAGGCTCCTTCGCCTTCTACAAGTCGGTGAGCTGCAGGCCCGACGCTGGCGGCCCCGTTCAGGTCTGGAGACTCGGTGAGTTCTACTATGTGCGCTGTGGCCCTCAGGAGCCGGTGTGTATCGCCGAGATCACTCTGCTGTGGGAGGATCAGAGACAGCGTCACCCTCTGGCCAGCTCCAGACTCTATTACCTACCGGAGGACACGCCCAAGGGCAGGACTAAGGAACACGGAGAGGTGAATAGGCGCAATTTATCCACACGCTGTTCTATTTATCAGGAATAATTCAGAGTCTCTCAGCAATATCAGCGTTTGTGTCTTTGGTATGCAAAAAGGGTCAGGGTCTGTTGTTAAATGTGTATCATTAGGAATAAATACAAATCTCCATAATAATGTTATATTCCGTAAAGCTGCTCTGAGACAGTGTCCGTAGTTGACGTTTCTGTACAAGTAAAATTCAACCGAACGACTTTAATCGATCCAGGAAGTGTTGTTAATATGATGCACAGCGTTTCCAGTCAGTTTGTGTAAGAACGGAAAGAACGGAGTCACGCAGCTCCGATGACTCGAAACGAGCATCGTGGCCGTCCGTCGTTCTTAAAACGAAATCTCGAAAGTCTCCCTGGTTCCAAAAGAGTTTGTGAACAGCTGTATAGTTTATTTAAGGTAGGAGTTTAATACAAAAGATTATTATAAGGTGCAATGAATAAAAGAACCACGATTTAAGGCAACCCAGTGGTGGAAAGCCAAACTTTCCAGGCTTCTAAAGGGGACAAATTGAATTTATTTATTTATTTATTTATTTATTTGTTTGTTTATTTATTTATATGGATGTCAGAAAGTAACGTACTAACCTAAGAGCACACCATGGACTTATTGTTACATGTTACAAGCCAGACCTCATTAATACACGTGTTGTGTTGTGTTACAGAGACTAGTTGTTGTGCAAAACGAATAACTCTTGACTCGAAAGCCCTTCGCTTTAATATTTTACCGGAAAGTTCGCGCCGTCGAAGCCGCAGCAGTTCGTGCGAGTGTGTAAGTCTGAGTCACAGCTTTGGGAAATGTTAGCAAATCCTTCTCAATGAAACAACTAGGATGAAAGAATTTTTTTAAAACGAACACAAAAGCAAATTGCGTTTGCTGATTTCTAACTTTTTCTTTTTCCCTTATTGACAAAACTGAACTGTGAAGCAGAAAAAGCAGATTTAACCCGATTCTCCTGAAAGATCGTCACTTTAAATGAACGTGATCTATGATGTGTATGTGTGTGTGCGCGCGTGTGTCAGGACGAAGTTATCGGCGTTTCTAAGAAGGTCGTGGTGCGAGTGGAGCATCTGGTGAAGTGGACCTGTCCGGAGCAATCTCAGTGGAAACACCACAACACCGTGAACGTCACTGACCCTCGTGTACTGAATGGTTCCTCCTGTTTAACTGATCCACAGGAAGTGAAAACCAAAGGTGAGCCCCGGGGCTGGAACAGCGCCGTGCCGTGCCGCGCCGTGTCGCTCTGAGACGTCTCCGTAACTCTGGGACGAGATTTGCCGGATTTTTCTTTCTCAGTGTTGCAGCGTGATTGCCAGCGGATTTCTAATTTATCTTTTTTTTTTTTTTTCTCCTCCAGATGATGTTTCAGGAGTTCAGCACAGGGTTAAGGTGCTCAGCTACCCGCAGTACTGCCGCTTCCGCTCGCTGCAGAAACGGATCCAGAGCCACGCGGCCCGGCCCAGCCCGCAAGACCCTCACCTCCTGGCTTTGGGCTGGATAAAAATGACTCTACACAACACACGCATCCTGTACTGCAGAGACACTTTCAGCCATCCGAGTCTCGGCACCAACCCCAGTTTAACGCCCGAGTTTGGTGAGTTTATAGTGTGTTTATGGAGCATTTTAAATAAACCAATCAGCCTTGGAAATGTAATAACGAGGGATCTAATCTTTGGTATGACGTTCTTTAATACCACAGCGTTCGGTTAGTCGGTTTGCTGATCAATTCCCTGTAACAGAAGCTCTGATTAATACGTCACGTTTCTATAGCAACAGCTCGTCCACAGGGACCTGTACCGTATGGCAGAGATCCGCATCATCTGACTCTTTAAACAGACTTATAATCGTCGATATGGTGATGTCTTCTGTAAGGATTTGTGTCCGGTGTCAGACGTTCGTAACGGGCAGTACGTTTTCCTCCAGACTCCAGTTAAAAACCATGACGTGTCATTCATTAATAAATTAAAAATAGCTGAAAGAAAAAGTTATAATAAACTCTGGGGTGGTTACGATATCTCAGAATTACTCTGGAGCACCGCATACCACCCAGACACTGATTATTTTCCTACAACACCAAGCTCTGTGAGTGTAATTCAGACAGAAGTCTCTTGTTCAATGGCGAGAGATTTAAACTGTTTATTTAATGAATGTCTTTGCTTTTTATAAATGCAATATACAGGCTAAATGGAGCCATATGGAACAAGTAATAAAACAAGTGGCCGGTTGGTTTGTGTTGCGTTTGTGACAGGATGCCTGTCCGTAAGCCTGAAAGGACGACCGCGGAAACGCCGGGGCAGAGACGGCGACGGAACCGATCAGCAAATCCTCAACCATTCCGAGTCATGGGGAGAGAGAACAAAGGCATGTGTTCGGATCTGTTATTATAAACAGTGTATATTTAAGCCTTAAGCATGATGAACCGGATTATAATCGGGGGGTTAAACATCTGGTGGGAAACGCAGGAAAATGTCATGAGCAATGTGGAGACGACAGACGGTCACTGGCTTCCTCATCCTGAGGAGAAGATCTTTCTGGATCAGCTGTATCTCTTCATGGAGCGCAGAGGTTCCCCCATCTGTAAGGTTCCTAACCTGGGCTTTAAAAAGAGTGAGTATTCGCTTCTGCTTGCTTCATGCCCAGAATTTGGGGGGTCAGAATTCCTCTTTTGACGTTTCTGCATTGTTTATTATGTCTGTGGTGATTATTATTTGTCTGCAGTCGATCTTTTCCTGATGTACTCGGTCGTCAATAAACTGGGAGGATATGAAGCGGTAAGTTTGAAATACTATATAGTGTGTGTGTGTGTGTGTGTGTGTAGAATCAAATTCTTCTACTTCCTTGGTTAATGGGAATGTTTTTAATCTTCCTGTGATTTTTGATTCAGTGTGATTCTGATTCAGTCTGCATTTGATTCTGTGGGTTTATGATTCAACGTGACCGAATCAGAGTCGCATTGAATCAGAGTCATATTGAATATGATTCAATCTGCTTTGGATCTTTCATGATAAAACCTTTACTGACTGTAATTTACTTGGTCTGTACTGAATTTTTTGGAAGCTTGCTCAGGAAGAGCAGAACATACAAGAAGGAGTTTTTTCCTCCTACGCTGGATGGAAAAGTGCATCGTTTGATTTTTGCTTGTTTGTTGTGTTCTCCTGGTATGGCAGTACTCATGTGAACACACACCCGGAGCAGTGGGCAGCCATTTATGCTGCGGCACCCGGGGAGCAGTTGGGAGGGTTCGGTGCCTTGCTCAAGGGCACCTCAGTCGTGGTTGGGCCACAACCTTAGGGTTAGGAGTCAGACTCTCTAACCATTAGGCCACGACTTCCCCTCAACGTTACTATGGCAACCTGTAGCAGGAACGGCAAAAACAGCAAAACTAACTATTACATACAGCCACTATCAACGATAAAATCATGTCAGGACTCAAAAAAAGACACTAAGGCGACGTTCACACTGCAGGTAAAAGTGACCCAAATCTGATTTTTTGGGGTCAAGTGACCAGGTCAGACTTCAGGACTAGTGTGAACACTCAAATCTGGCCCAGATCTGATTTTTTTCAAATCAGATTCGGACCACTTCCATATGTGGTCCTGAATCAGACCCTAATCTGATTTTTTCCAATGTGGCCGCAGTGTGAACAACCGAGGCGGATTTGATGCGACTTTTACGTCGATCTACATCGACATTCGTCACAATTATGCGCCGGCGAGTTCGCACACAAACGTGACTACACCTA
Organism: Tachysurus vachellii; assembly: GCF_030014155.1. NCBI lineage: Eukaryota > Metazoa > Chordata > Actinopteri > Siluriformes > Bagridae > Tachysurus > Tachysurus vachellii. The sequence continues at coordinate 20,919,299 of NC_083476.1, forward strand.
CAAAATGGATCAAATCATCAAAAGTTGCCCTCGTCATCCGAAAATTTTCAAAACACTGCATCTCTGTGCTGCCATTACACAAACATTTAGAAAGAAAAGTGAAAATGCGCTTTTTAGCGCGAATTTTAGCGCAACGGCGTGCTGCGTGTGACGTCGTCGTTATTGTTCGTTTGCGCATGCGGGTCAGTAAACAGTTCACACTGGTATCTGATATAGGCCACATTTTAAAAGGTAACGTGAACAGCCAAACAAAAAAATCTGATCTGTGCAAAATATCCGAATTTAGCATTAAGACTTGCAGTGTGAACGCGGCCTAATAGAAAGGAGCTTGTGCTTTGCCTCCAGGTGACCTCTCGGCGCTTGTGGAAAGTGGTATACAATGAGTTAGGAGGAAGTCCGGGCAGTACCAGTGCTGCCACCTGTACCAGACGACATTATGAAAAGTGAGTCTCATTCTTTTTGCAGCAGCAAGTCCTCAGCACTGCCGTCATGATCCTCGGCTCACGCGGCGTGTTTGATTTGTTCACAAATCGCAGGTTGATTCTGCCGTACGAGCAGCACGTAAAGGGAGGAAACCAACAGCTGAACAAACCCAAAGCTCCGCCCACTCCGGCGTCTGCGTCCATCAGGAAGGCCGTGCGAGGGAGAGTTCAGAGCGCTCCAAGGAAGATCGGGGTCATTATTCAGGTAAACCTTTCTGTTTGGGGAACGATCTGCAGAATAAAACTCGGTCATAAGATAGATATAAGATTTACCATTTATTCGTCCTACGATGGGGAAATTTCTCTGTTACAGCAGCAAAGACAAAGAAATGCAAATATATATAAAAGGAATAGAGACTTAATATAGTATATTAAGTATATAGTATATAAACAACACAATGTATAAATACAGAGAAGAAAAAAAGAGACCACGAGTAAATAGTTACGCTAACAGACGTATTGCACACAGTGTTGTTTTAAATACTTTGTTCTTGTTGTTATTGCAGTGAAACAGTAATAAGTGTGTATTATGGTGACTGGTTCACTGGGAGCAGCTTTGATTGTAAAGTCTAATAGCAGCAGGGAGAAAAGAAGGAGTAGAAGGAGTATCGCTCCTACAGACACAGGATGTACCAGTCTGTCACTGAAGGAGCTGCTCAGAGCTGAAACCGTTTCATACGGGGGGTGAGAGCAATGATGACGTTCTCCAGCAATGATGATAGTTTTGCTACAGTACCATCCTCCTTTCTCCCACCTCCTGTACAGTGTCCAGATGAATCCCCAGGACTGAGCTGGGCTTCCTGATCAGCTTGTCCAGTCATTTCCTTTCTGCAGTAGAGATGCTGCTACACCAGCAGACCACACCATAGAACATGGCTGAGGTCACCACAGAGAAAAAAAAAGGTCTTCAGTAGCTCTCCTTGTACTCCAAAAGCCCTTAATCTCCTCAGCAGAAAGAGTCTGCGCTGCCCTTTCTTATAGATAAGCCTCAGTGCTGTGGGTCCAGTCTAGTTTGCTGTTCAGATCATGAACACCCATCAGGAACAATACTAATCACCCTGAAGGAACCATCCGTGATGCAGAAAACACAAGAAATCCCAGATATCAGGATGGATTTTATTCTTTTAGAAATTTGAGTTGATTAATCGCATTATTGTTCGGTGTTTATAAAGTCTGTACGACGTGTCACAGTCCAAGCGCAGGCAAATTTAGAGGTTCAGAGCTTTTTAGATTTTATTCATGATTCATTCCAAGGCCAAACTTAAAGATTCAATAATTCTCAAGAAAAAAAGTGTCTTGCTCTACGGTCGTTGCTTTACAGCAGCAAACGTCAGTGTGTTTTGTGCCAACCTTCATTTGGTTGAGATGAAAATGATCGTAGTTTTTATTTTAAACACACAATGACGTGTCACGTTAACGTCAGTGGACGTATGTTGTCTATGGTCGATTTATTCCGTCATGAATCTGTCCTTTTCAACTTTGCTCTCATGCTTTTACAAAGTGTAATACATGCACACACGCGCGCGCACACACACACACACACACACACACACACACACACACACACACACACACACACACACAGAAACCTGTTTAGCCTTTAGCCAGCCTGTGAAATGTCAGTATTTAGAAGTGCATTGTTAAGATTACAGCTAAAATTTCAAAATCAGATATTCGGGTATTCTGTAACACATACCAAAGGTTTTGTTTTCTTTCTTTCTTTCTTTTTTCTTTCTTTTCTTTTTGTCTTTCTTTCTTTCTTTTTCTTTCTTTCTTTCTTTCTTTCTTTCTTTCTTTCTTTCTTTCTTTCTTTCTTTCTTTCTTTCTTTCTTTCTTTCTTTCTTTCTTTCTTTCTTTCTTTCTTTCTTTCTTTCTTTCTTTCTTTCTTTCTTTCTTTCCACATATTACAGAATTGTCATGAAGCAACTTAACGTTAGTTAATATGGTTTAGCAGTAGATTACATTCGTATCACCAACATAATGCACATCTAAAGTTTTTAAAATGGAACAAAGACACAAGTTTCGCTGTAGTACTCGAGTGTGTAAATTATGATATGATTATGATACTGAGGATTTTTCTGTTCTGCTTTGTTAGGCAGCACCACCAGATGGCGCCAGGGTACGGAAAAGAGGACGACCTCCCGGTAAAAGGAGCGTTAAGGTTCTGGCTCGGGGCAGAGTCGGTAGACCCTCGTCACATACTAAAGCTTTAAGTGAGAAGATAGTAAGTAAAGTCCAACCGATCACAGTCATCCAGGAAGTAAGGATTTCTCCAGCCCCCGAAACCACCACCCACGTTCCCCAGCAGCATCAAGCTCCGGATGATATCAAGATGAAGCAGGAGAATGAACCTTCGTCTCCTTGCTTATTGTCTGGACAATCTAAGCTACAGATTGGGGGCTCATTGGAAGGGTTTAGCCCGACTAAAGGGATGTGTCCCATGGACTTCTTCAGAGCTCATTGGGGCCTCAGTGGTGTGACTGGTCCAGAGAGAACTCAGGAGGCCTCGATCACAAGCCAGACCAAAGCCAGGAGTCCAGAAACACCAGAGAATTTGCAGCACCAGTGTTCTGGATGCAACTCCGCTCATCCTTCATGGACCGGAGGCCCAAGAGAGGGCCTGACAGCCAGACCTCAGCTGCCTCCTCTGAAGATCCTCCCATTGGACATTGATTGTAGCCTTCAGTTGCACCAGCTGATGCACACTCGCATCGGCACGGCACATATGAACACGTTCACCAAGCGTCTCTCAGAAGCGTTGGCTCAGGATCTTAGCAAGACCAATGGCCATGCTGTGCCTGTTTCTCAGGAGCAGGCTGTGCCTCTCAACCTGAGCAAGAAGCCCACCACCAAGAGGTCTTCGGATGATGTGGATTCCCAGTGGCAAAGAGACTCTGAGGCCAAGCGGCTGAAGATGGAACCCATAGACCTTCGCCTGACTCTGAAGCAGAACGAAGGTTCCTCAGGACAAACGTTGGTCCAGGATGAGCCAGCTGACCTGAGCTGTCCACGGAGGGTCAGGGCTCTTCAGGACCGGACTAGCTTAGACTTGACTGGATCTCAGGATTCACATTTATCTCCGAAATCCGATCTTAATCCTTCCACAGACTGCATTTTTCCTTTGAGCGTCGTCTCGTCATCGGGCACTGCTCTGAAATGGCAGGAAAACGATTTGAACCCCGCGGATCTGAAGTTGGGAGAGACCCCGGAGAGACTTAAGGTTAATCACAACACAGAAACTTGCCCTAAAGCTGAACAGCTCTCCCAACATATTTCTTACAAAGATTCCAACACAAGAGATTATAAAGTTCCATCTCTCCTTTCCAAGCCATCCAAAAGCTGTTGACCTGCAGACACGAAAGCAGACCGGCGTCAAACCCAAACTTTCTGGTCCTCACTCCTCTCCCTATACACATCCTCACCGGACACTTTAATAGTTACACCATTCCTTCGTTCGTTGATGCAACCAATCATGTGGCCGCAGGGCTTCAGTAAATGTTCCTGATAGCTGATCGTAGCAGAACTCGATATGGCTTCAAGCTGTTGTAGCTCATCAGTTTGAAGGTTCTGGGATTTGAGATGCTGTTCTGCTCACTACAGATGTAAAGAGTGATTTATTTGAGTTTCTGAAGCTCAAACCAGTTCAAATCAAATCTATATTTTTTTTCCTGATGTTTCAATTGAATGTTACCTGAAGACCTGAATCTGCATTATTTCGGTGCCTGATGTGCTGCACTGCTGCTAGCTGATTTTGACAATCAGCATAAAGAAGCAGGGGTACAGCTGTCCCTATTAAAGTGTCCAGATTCGGACAGTCCTGCTTTTATGCCAAGTCTCTCAAACACTACTACTGTACTCCTTCTGGTCTGGGCTTCTTTTTTTTTTCTTTCCCCCCTAACAAAAGACCAATTGTTTTATGCAGTCAAGTCGAGAGGCTCAGCCACGAAGGTCTAGTAACGGGACATGCTGTTATTTTGGACAATACAGGAATTATGAATCATATATTTTAAGATAACTTGTAAAGCTCACATTGCAACTCGTAGATACGCGTGTTAACTTAAAAACCTGGTTCCACAGGAATCCGATGGCTACTGTAGCTTATTTTGGTCATTCTACAGTCATCAATATGCTATTTTAAGCTTTATTAAGCATTCTTGCTTTATATTTCGTCAATCGTCTTTTATTCCCTTTTTGTTTTATTTCCTTAAGTGCCGTCGGTTTTACCTTTCAATCTTTTTATACATTTCCTCAGCTAACCGAAAGCTAACAAAACCGTACACGTTCTTTGTCCTGCATTTGCAGACTGTTATGTTTGGTGGTTGTTTATTAAACTGGTGCAATTAGTAGTTTTTTCGTTTTCAATGGTCCAGTGAGAACCATTTTTAAAGGTTTTTTAAAGGGCATTGATATAGATCTATGTACACATACTTATTATTATTATTATTATTATTATTATTTTATTTTTTTGTTAAAGGCTTTAACGTAGATGAATAAGGACACGTTCTTGGTCAGCAAAGGCTCGTTTTCTATCTTTCTTTCTGAATGCAAAATTCCTAAACATGTTTACAGCGCAGACGTTATGGACACGTCAGGAGCAGTTTGATACGCGACATGAAATCGTAAGCAGATTTTCGAAAAAAATGTTGTAAAAGAAGAATATGACTTTGCAGATTAGACAGAGATCAGATAATCCTATACAGTTAGATCTGTTTATTTTAATAAAAAAATGCATACTTTATTGAGTAACTCGTTATTTCTGCAAATTCTAGATTCACGCAGTTGAATCAGCGTTTTTTTTTTTTTTAATCTGGTCTGTAAATTGACACAGTTTTCAGAATCGAAACACTTTTTAATAAATTGTGGCATTAATCCATTAATATATTTAAACGTGCAGTATTCCTCATGGATCGTTTGATTTCTGTAAAATTTTAACGCCAACTCTGATTAAAAGCTAATTTTTGTGCTTCATTGTCTGTTGTAGACACAATGCTCCTTACAAACCTGTGCTGATGCATGTAAATGCCCCGGTCTAGTGTCTGATTCCCCTCGGTCCGGTGTCTGATTCCCCCCGGTCCGGTGTCTGATTCCCCCCGGTCCGGTGTCTGATTCCCCCCGGTCCGGTGTCTGATTCCCCCCGGTCCGGTGTCTGATTCCCCCCGGTCCGGTGTCTGATTCCCCCCGGTCTAGTGTCTGATTCCCCCCGGTCTAGTGTCTGATTCCCCCCGGTCCTGTGTCTGATTCCCCCCCGGTCCTGTGTCTGATTCCCCCCCGGTCTAGTGTCTGATTCCCCCCCGGTCTAGTGTCTGATTCCCCCCCGGTCTAGTGTCTGATTCCCCCCCGGTCCGGTGTCTGATTCCCCCCCGGTCCGGTGTCTGATTCCCCCCGGTCCGGTGTCTGATTCCCCCCGGTCCGGTGTCTGATTCCCCCCGGTCCGGTGTCTGATTCCCCCCGGTCCGGTGTCTGATTCCCCCCGGTCCGGTGTCTGATTCCCCCCGGTCCGGTGTCTGATTCCCCCCGGTCCGGTGTCTGATTCCCCCCGGTCCGGTGTCTGATTCCCCCCGGTCCGGTGTCTGATTCCCCCCGGTCCGGTGTCTGATTCCCCCCGGTCCGGTGTCTGATCTGTTGTCACTTCAAACAAAAAATCCTGCTACTTAGTACTGTGGATTGTCTGATAGAGAAAACTCCTATGTATATTTTCTTTCATTTTTTAATTTAATCTTTCTAAGACATATTTAAAGGACCTGGAGTGAGCGGTTGCCGGAACACCATTACAACACTGAATATTTATAATAAAAGCTTTACTCTCACTTTTCATTGTGTCACGTGTTGCCCTGCACTTCGCCTGTTAGGCCACTAGGTGGTGACGTTTCCTCACAAGCGTTTCTCTGGCGTGCTTAAAGGCTTCCTGGCCTACACGAGGACACGCATTCCACCATTTTGGAATGAATGTATTTCACTTTTCTTTTTTTTTTTCCGCTCACGAGAGGGAATATTTTTATAAAATGGCTGTCATTATCGGGTTTATTACATGAGGGTTGCCGATTTCTGAGTGGTGTTTGTAGTGAAAGGTTTAAATCTGCTACAGATGAATTGCTATTTTAGTTTTTAATCAATTCTTCACACTTCTTGCTCCCTTCTTGTAACGTTTTAAACTCTTTTCAATAACTGAGCTGTCAGTCAAGTGTGTGTGTCTGTCTGTCTGTCTGTGTGTCTGTCTGTCTGTGTGTGTGTCTGTCTGTCTATCTGTCTGTGTGCGTCTCTGTCTGTCTGTCTGTGCGTCTCTGTCTGTCTGTCTGTCTGTCTGTGTGCGTCTCTGTCTGTCTGTGTGCGTCTCTGTCTGTCTGTCTGTGTGCGTCTCTGTCTGTCTGTGTGCGTCTCTGTCTGTCTGTCTGTGTGCGTCTCTGTCTGTCTGTCTGTGTGCGTCTCTGTCTGTCTGTCTGTGTGCGTCTCTGTCTGTCTGTCTGTGTGCGTCTCTGTCTGTCTGTCTGTCTGTCTGTCTGTCTGCGTCTCTGTCTGTCTGTCTGTCTGTCTGTCTGTGTGCGTCTCTGTCTCTGTCTGTCTGTCTGTCTGTCTGTCTGTCTGTGTGCATGCTCAGCTGTTTGGCTCTTACATGTCCACACTCCTAGCCCACCCACCTGTGCAAATACATACAGAATAAAGCCGGGGCGGAAATGAACACATTCCATCACCCTCTGAACAAGCACTTGGTCGAACGGGTCAAGCTACGAGATCAAAACACACTTTAGATTCTGAAAAATATTAAAAATGTTTTCTTTCTTTTTTTTTTTATATATTCTTTCTTTTTTTTTACTTTATTATTGTTCAAAATTAATCTCTATGGCTCTAATAAATCACAATAATACCATACACATTTAACTATTTGAATACACTGCAAAAATGATTTCTCAGCAAGTATCAAATATTCCTTATTATGAGATTATTATAAATCAGATTTTTCTGTTTAACCACAGATCATGTTGCTTTGTTGTAGAAATAAATGCTTAAACATCAGAAACATGACCAAGCACAGACTAAGCTTAAACTCCAATACATCCAAAGCAGTCCTTGGCTTCAAAACATTTTATGCATCCCTGTAATAAACTACAGTGTTATTGTGCATTTGGGGGAAAATATTCTGTTAGATATTTCTATACTGATTCCATTAGAATGAATCAAATCTTCCTGTAGAAGCTATAATAGCCTAGCAGATTGCAGGGGTAAATCTGGACAATTTTAATAAATATTTAACAGTTCTAGTTCTTTCAGTAATAGTTCTTATATTCCCCTTCACTGTGCTCACTTCACTGTGTAATCATTAGCCAATCACTGTTTACCTTCTCGCTAAAGTTTCATTACAGAACAGCGAGAGGTCAAGGAATGAAGGACATTCCTGAGTGCTACAATACACAATGCATTACAGTAAACTACATTACAGTAAACTACATTACAGTAAACTACATGCTAAAGAGTCTTTCATCAGGAAAGTGATTTAATTCTACTCAAAATGAAGGAGCGCTACAGTGACTGAATACAAACCTGAGTTCACACAATTTGACTGCATGGTGTGTGTGTGTGTGTGTTTGCTCCACTGAAGACCAGAATAGGATGAGTGAGAATAATGTTATAATGTTAAGCTACTTAATGGGCAGTGGAGTGTCAGGAGGAGATTATTACAGGATGAAGCTGGACGCAGTGAGAAGGTGGAGTATACAGTAGTAGGTCAGTTCTGTGGAGGCAGTGTTACCTATCCTTAGGGTCATGCTCTAATCACTGTGGCTTAGCGTATATATTTATCTGTGCGAGCATGTGGGCTTTTCTTCTTTTAAATGAACTGAAGTGGACCCGCTGGCCTAAAACCACAGATCTTAGCTTTAGCCGATGTTTTGTCCTTTTCATTGTGTTATCTTTGTGCAAGAGCACCATCATGTGCTTCAGTTAGGATTCATTTCTTTTCTTTTTTAACATATGACCAATAAAATGGGATACTGGCTTGTGTTGCATGCCATAACCATATTTGGTGGTCAGATTTTGTTTCTCTATTTTTTTCACTGGACTTTCATAGACAATGAGCGTTTATGACCAATTTCAAATGAAATTTTTAAATGTACTTTAATACTTACAGGAAAGACAAAATAATTGATAAATGAATAATCTACTTTAAGATTTTGCATACCTCCCTTAATAGTCTGTATGCAGATATGCTTTTGTTCACCATAATTAAAAAAACAACCCAATAATCTAGAGTTTCACCTCTTTTTGTGTGACCTGGTTTGAAGCAAGTGTGCAATCATTTCAGCATGCAATTTGCATAACATATTGCTACTTGGTAATACATTAGCTATACTGTGTAAAACTAGAGAAAATCACCATCCGTATATGCTTCTGATAGACATTTTTTTCTATCGTTAATTTAAATAAAAATGTGTATGTAGATTTTATTAAAGGTGCAGTATGTCATTTTAGAGCCCTCTGCTGCCTGCAAGGAAAACTGCAATGTTTACATAGAGAAAACCTCAACAGGACATCAACTACACCCGCCTCTTCTGTGAACCGTTTTATGCCTCGGAAGTTGCCTTTAATGGGGTGGAAATTATAAACACATTTCTGGGTCAGAAAAACAGACAAGTGTGTAAATGAAAAAACAAAACAAAAACTGAATACTGTGTGACAATATTTTTTTATCACTTTTACAAATATGAACTATGTGAACATTTAAACACACTTCATTACAGTCTGCACCTGTAATATAATGTGGTTCTCATCTGCATTACTACATACTTTATTTTTAATTTTGTAAACTTCAGCTTGCTGTGTGTGTGTGTGTGTGTGTGTGTGTGTGTGTGTGTGTGTGTGTGGACTTTTTTAGACTAAGGCTAAAGTAAGAATGATGTTAATCATAGTATTAATTGGCTGCATTAATAATTATATTAACAAAGTCCTCACAAGAACACTAGTGTGTGTGCGCGCGTGTGTGCGTTTGCGTATGTGTGTGTGTGTGTGTGTGTGTGTGAGAGAGAGAGAGAGAGACTATTTTGTATATTTTAATGAGGAAGCGTAGTGTTAATGATCCCCAGTAATCATGACAATGTGAGGTCCTCATAAGTATATTAAAACTCATACGTGTGCGTTTGTGTGTGCGTGTGAATGTGTGCGTATGCGTGTGTGTGTGAGAGAGAGAGAGAGAGAGAGACAATTTTGTATATTTTAATGAGAAAGCGTAGTGTTAATGATCCCCAGTAATCATGACAATGTGAGGTCCTCATAAGTATATTAAAACACATACATGTGTGCGTTTGTGTGTGTTTGCGCGTGTGTGTGCGTGTGTGTGAGTGTGTATGTGTGAGTGCGTGTGTATGTGTGAGTGCGTGTGTGTGTGAGTGTGTATGTGTGAGTGCGTGTGTGTGTGTGAGAGAGAGAGAGAGAGAGAGACTATTATGTATATTGTAATGAGAAAGCGTAGTGTTAATGATCCCCAGTAATCATGACAATGTGAGGTCCTCATAAGTATATTAAAACACATACATGTGTGCGTTTGTGTGTGTGTGTTTGCGCGTGAGTGTGTGTGTGCGTGTGTGTGAGTGTGTATGTGTGAGTGCGTGTGTGTGCGAGTGTGTATGTGTGAGTGCGTGTGTGTGTGCGTATGTGAGTGTGTATGTGTGAGTGCGTGTGTGTGTGTGTGAGAGAGAGAGAGAGAGAGAGAGAGAGAGAGAGAGCAGCATTAGGTCTAGCTGGCTCACTCTCTTTGTTTCAGTGCGCAGTATCTCTCTCTGCTCTCCATCCTCACAGTGCTGCTCTGCTCTGGATGACTGCAGAAGCAGCGCCATGGCCGTAAATCTCAGCAAGAACAGACTGGCCGTTCTCACCGCGTACCAGGACGTAATCGACGAGTCCTCACCCACTGACTGGTAAGACATGATCCGGGGCTTTTATTATTCTGGCCCGACTCTCTGTTCGCTTTATGGCCGCTGGAAGTCGATGTGGCTCGGTGTGATGCTCAGGCTGTAGTCGGTGATCTGCTGAGCTCATGCTTATGGACGCAGCATCCCTCAGACCTCACCATAGACCCGATCTTTTAGTGTTTGATCATTTGAAGCTAAACTTGATTATTCTGATTGAAGGGCTTTTATTTGGTTATTGTATGATTTCACTCACATCTCAGTGGCTGGACGGATTTTCACTGCTGTATGCAGCTCAAAATAGAACTATTATATAAATCATCTATATGTAGATATGAAATAGAAAAAGAAAGAAATAAACACGAGCTACTTTTATATTCATTGCGGTTTTGTCCCAGCTGATAGGGCGAGGCGTAATAAGTGTCAGTCCTGATCCAGTGCTCTGGTCTATGACCATTTTCCTTCTTTTTCCTTCTCTTAACACTTCTGTACTTGTGTCTGCGTTGCGTTTCTTTCTTTGTCACGACTGTAACGGTGGTCTGGGGCTGTGATCCAATTCTCTTTGTGCTTGGGGTTTAAAAAAAAAAAAAAAAAAAGGGAAAAGATTTTCCCCCTCCTGGTGCAGTTGCAAACTGCTACTGGGGCACATGGTCGATATTACAGAGGTGCTTGATCTTTGTCTTTGGTGTAGACGTGACAAAACAACTCCAAGTCAAGCTCCATAGTTCACTCGGATGATGCATCAGGGTTAAACATTTTCACTCTTTTTTTTTAAACTGGATTCATTTCCTTGAATCTGCACTACATGGATTTCTAGACTGCTGCAGATATCTGTGTGTAGAATGTTTCTGTCTCAGGAACTCCATCACTTGTGGTGCATAAAGACTAATCGAATAATCAAATAGGTTCAGGTTTAGCAGATTTTAGCAGAATTTCCATCACAATGACACCCAAAAGTTTGGGAAAGGGGTTACAAATTTTTATTGGTGTAGAGAAACAAGGCAATTTTTGTTGCAATATCTGCAATACGGCTTTTCCCCTCTCCCAATCTTTGCAGTATATCTTGTGCACCAGAGATATTCCCTTTCTCTGCACATACACTTTGCTGGCCATAGGCCATGTTTGTAAAATTAGATGAGATATCATTCTGATATTATTTGTAATGATTAAGAAAAAGCACAAAATGACTTTTTGTTAAAAAGGGGTTAAAACTTCAAACCTGGCAACCTGAAATCGATCTGATTTGTAGTGCAGGGTGTTAAAGGAAAGGAAACTCGTTACATGTGACGTTTGCTAACAGCTTTACATTGTACACTACAGTGCAAGAGTGTGATTTCAGGTATTAAAGAAGCTGTATGTCATTTTCTGCTACCTCTAAAATGAACTGTAGTTCTGATAATAATAATAATAATAATAATAATACTGACCAGATTTTCTTCTTCCTTCTGAAGCTGATCTTTTTCCCTTTGTTGGATGTCCTGTTAAGGGAAAAGTGTCAGAGCTGAACTGGGGGTGGAGCTCATTTCTGGGCCAGAAAATGAAACCACCACTTTAGAAGGAAAATTGTAAGGCAGTTCAACAAATCAACAGATCAACAAATACATAATAATGTTACATATTTGTTGCGTGTGAAATAAGCATGGTGTTTATTCTAGAAAACAATCGCCATCGATAAAAAAACAAGACTCAGACATACTGTAACTCACAGGACAAACTGCACCTGAATTAAGACACATCAGGTGATAAACAGTCAATAATACACTAACATAAAACAGGTAGACATGAGAGAGTGACATTTAAATGACAAAAAAAGGGGTGGAGACAAAACCAGGAAGTGAGAACAAAGACACATCACATTAAGGGGGGGTTCATGGGTGCGTCTCAATCAGCTCCCTAGTTCAGTAGTCAGTGCACCGAGCAGGGAGTCAGACATCTTCTTTTTTTCTTTCTTTCTTTCTCTCTCTCTCTCTCTCTCTCTCTCTCTCTCTCTCTCTCTATCAGTCACAAATCCTTCCTGTGCACTGGAACGTTCGCCCAATAAATCGCTTGCTATGTTCCTTTACTAGAAACGACGGCATATTTTCTGAAAAATATGGCAGACGAACCAAATTCAAAGCAGAAATAAGTAGCTTGTTATCAGAAATGATAACAGATATACATCAGCAATTATCACTGTATTTGATGTTCTATACATGGTTTGTTGGAATGATTTTAAAAACACTGCTAGCTACTGTAGCCTAGGCTCAAAACACAGCTTGCTAGCCTACGATCTTGCTTGAAAATTGTATCATGACAGAAACGATTGTTCATAATATACTTTAAACAGCATACAAACGTAATGTCAGCGATATCGGTGCTGCCTTTTGTTGCCAGTGGTGACGTTTTACAACATAGATACAATATGTAGTGAGCCATAATGTACTGATTTGCTACCTAGCGAGCTCGTTATCACCTCATGACAACATCTTTATACTTTATATATGTTTTATATATACAGTTGTATGCAAAAGTTTAGGAACCCCTGACAATTTCCATGATTTTCATTTATAAATATTTGGGTGTTTGGATCAGCAATTTCATTTTGATCTATCAAATAACTGAAGGACACTAAAGTAATATTTCAGTAGTGAAATGAGGTTTATTGGATTAACAGAAAATGTGCAATATGCATCAAAATGAAATTAGACAGGTGCATAAATTTGGGCACCCTAACAGAAAAATCACATCAATATTGATTAGAGCCTCCTTTAGCAGAAATAACAGCCTCTAGATGCTTCCTATAGCCTGTAATGAGTGTCTGTGATTCTGTGATTCTGGATGAATGTATTTTGGACCATTCCTTCTTACAAAACATCTCCAGTTCAGTTAGGTTTGATGGTTGCCGAGCATGGACAGCCTGCTTCAAATCACCCCACAGATGTTCAATGATATTCAGGTCTGGGGACTGGGATGGCCATTCCAGAACACTTGTTCTTGTACTTGTTCCTCTGCATAAATGCTTGAGTAGATTTTGAGCAGTGTTTTGGTTCGTTGTCTTGTTGATCTCCCTCTTAAATTTTATATTAGAGTCTGTTCCTCTAGTTTATTTCATTAGACTGAGTGTCTAATCACTTGCCCATGATAATCTGCTTGAAATGAGGTAAATAAGCAAACATGGGAAACTTAGGTGACCTCTATAAATGATTTACGCCTAAATTACTCTAGACCTGAGGCCTAAAAAATCGTTACTGAGTCACATACAACACTGGATCAGTAAAACAGCACGCTGACCTCGAATTGTGTTTTTATATTCAAACATAATCAACCTTTTTCCCCCCAGAGTGCGACTGTCCTTGACAGGTATTCCTTCCATTCTCCTCTTTCTTCTACCTGGCATGTGTCCCATTCACCGGTACACTACACCCTGACCATATACACACTCATGTGTTCATCAATAATCCTTCACAAGCATGAAACCTGATTACAAAGTGAGTTGGCATTAAAGTGCAGCCTGCTGGAATCAAACACTTCATAGAACTCACTGAACAATACTCAACACCTGAAGGCAAGAAGGGTGAAAGGTGAGGAGACTTAATGATTGATCCTTAAAGGAGATCTTGAGGACTTCTGCAAGATGTTAATGGTGTGCCTTAGGAAACGAGATGATATTCCATGTTTGAAGAACCTTATATCAGTTATTGAATATCAAACAAGGAACTATATGATTGTTAGATGATCTGGCTCTACTGAGGAGGAACTTTAATAGTGATTAATGACTATGTTTCCCGAGTCTGTGATATCCTCTGTCCAGTTTAGATCCTGTTACAAATTACAGTGATGTGAAAATGCCTTGATTACAGGAGAAGGTTCATTGGGCTTCCGGGATTTGTAGGTGGACCAGAGTGTATCAGGGTTTGGCGCTCGGACATGACAAATGTAACCGAAAAAAGTGTTGGATTTATACACGTATCGCTATACACAAAATACTTATTTTATGTGGTCTATTTAATAAAATAAACATTATTGTTAAAAAATGTGGTGTGAAAAGATTAGGACTGAATCAAAATGCAAGATGGGAAAGCTAGCGAGCTTACATTAGCACCAGAAAGTCATCTAACGTGTACATCATCAGTGTAGAAAAATTGCTATTGAGGAGAACATGAAAACTTCAGCTTTCCCCCTGTTGACGTAACTGAAAGGAATTTCCTTTAATTATATAATTTTTTTACTTAGGGTTCTGATATACTTTAAAACTATAAGGTGTAAATTGTAGCAATCAGCAAAATAAAAAGCATTTTTTCATAAACTATAGCCAAAACTGATGTATTGCCAATTCACCACCACAACCACCTGGTAGCTTAATGCTTAAGGTGTTGGACTACTGATTAGAAGGTTGTGAGTTTGAATCTCAGGTCCACCAAGCTGCCACTGCTGGGCCCTTGAGAAAGGCCCTAAACTCTCAGTTGTATAAAAGAGATAAAAATATTAGTCGCTCTGGAGAAGGAGGTCTGACAAACACGATGGCTGAGATGACTAACAAAGTGGTTTGGAGTTCTTCATGAAGTTGAAAACATTGGCTCTGATTGGTGCGACCACATAAACTAGCACACATATTTTTCCATTGCTGAATGATAGACTAATCAGTATTACACCAGATGTCTATATAAGGCACAAACATGCTCATTGCTGTAACTGAACCAAGCGAATGAACCAAAGTGGCCAGAAAGGTTCTAAATAAATAAATAAATAAAACCCATCTCTTTATTGAATTAAAACTTTCTTCTACATTTCATGAGATCAAAAGAACGATACACAGCTTTCAGATGTTCTGGTCTATTTTTTTGGTCCTCATAGATAAAAATAGGACACGTGATTAAGATGAAGACCCAGTGAGAAGTATCCTTGTGTAAACCGTATAGGACTTTCACTCTGGCACCAGAACAGTTGCTACCAATGGCGCTTGCAAAATAAAGGCTCATTTCTTTCTTCAGAGCCAAGCTGGAAAGCCGACAGGCTCGAACCTTTGTTCTTGGTGCCTTGGTCTTCTAAACGATACACAAATAGAGTTGGAGAAAAAAAATCCAGTCTGCACAAGGAGCCCCAGAGACGTGTCTCCCGTTTACTCTTGTCTGCCAAGAAAGGTCCGAGAAACCGGCGGAGAGCTCTGTGAATTCTCACATGAGTGTGTGCCACTCTCTTAAGTGTAACCGTTTTTTGTTTAAGAAAGCGATTATGAGAGCACCATGGGGAGTTTCAGCTGGAAGTCCAGCAGTTTAATTCCTACATTCCTCCTGGATGAGGTTTTAATCATGTTCACATTCCCTGTGATTGATTACCAGTTTATCGTTCTAGCAAGACGTCCGGGGGGTGGGTTATAAATTCCCCGTGTTCCTTTTCCTTTGGAATGTGCTCTCCTACATATTCATGCAGGACAGAAATTTAGGCCAACTGCTTCATGAAAAACATAAAAAGCTGTTAGTCATGTACTGTACAGACGTGATGTATTTTGAGAAGATGAAGCGATGTAATTGATGGGAAGACACACTTCTTTGTACATAATGGAGCATTGTGTGGGAGTACGCTCTTTTGGCCTCTCTTCTCATGGACTCAAGGCTGTCTGTGAAAGATACAGTGATACAGTAGATGACTGGATCGTAGAAACAGAAGAAACCAAGAAGTGAAATGATTGAGGGAGATCTTTGCCTAGCTCTTGAACTCTGGCACGACTGGGGAGAAAATATGTCCACCGTCAAGTTGTGAGAAGATCCAGACAGCATTGGAGTTGTAAATAAATCCAAATCCAGAGTATTATACAGATTTCAGTGCTTCTGCAGTTCCTAGTGAGAAAAAAAAAACATGCTTGTGCAATGACGTCAAGTTGTGATGTGAGATGAGGAGAGCTGAAATCTAATATCTAGGAACTGTTATTTGAATTACACTATGCGTTATATCACAAAGTCTCATCAGTGGAATTATACAAAAAGATGGATCACACACACACACCCCAAACACACATACACACAAACAATAAATTCTTAATAATCCCCAAGATTCATGCCATTTTTCCTCAGAATAACAAACATTTAATGTTTTTCCATTTAATTTTTTTTTTTATTATTCTATTTAACTAAAAAAAATTAAGTAAAACTAAAATAAATTCTTACTTATGTGTAATTGATATTTGGATTGGATTGGATCATGTGTGCTTAGTCTAGATATTCCGAGTTTACTCTAATAAATAAATAGTTAATTAAGAAAATTGTATTTAAATTAATTTCAAAAAATAAAAAAATAAAAATCAGACATGACAGTTTAGCACATTTGCCTCACACCTTCAGGGTTGGGGGTTCGATTCCCGCCTCCGCCTTGTGTGTGTGGAGTTTGCATGTTCTCCCCGTGCCTCGGGGGTTTCCTCCGGGTACTCCGGGTTTCCTCCCCCAGTCCAAAGACATGGTAGGTTGATTGGCATCTCTGGAAAATTGTCCGTAGTGTGTGATTGCGTGAGTGAATGAGAGTGTGATTGTGTGCCCTGCGATGGGTTGGCACTCCGTCCAGGGTGTATCCTGCCTTGATGCCCGATGACACCTGAGATAGGCACAGGCTCCCTGTGACCCAAGGTAGTTCGGATAAGTGGTAGAAAATGAATGAATGAGACAGATGTCCCACAGACATCTACAACAAGTCAATGTTTATTAACAGCGATCGGATTAACCTAATCTGATGGATTTTAAAAAAATTATACCTTTTTATATTTGAAATGGGAGGGGTTAGCTTTGTAAGCACATTTATACTGGTCGCTCCTATGGATTGTGTACGGTCTAGCATCCATTGTATTAAAAGTTTCATTCGTGTGTGTGTGTGTATGCTACCTGAGTCTAATAGAAGAAAGGATGAAATCTCTTCAGTGAGTTTCAGAGAGTTGGGAGTTCATTAACACAGCACATCCTCTCTCCTGTCTAGCTCAAGCTCTGAATTGATGAAGCATAAAGAAAGAGAAAAGTTTTTCTAACTGGCTGTTTGTTCATGTTACTGAGCAAACTTTCTTTTTTTTCCTGGATGATTTGCAAAATCTTGTAGATCATATTTCAGGAAATGAGCCATTTTTTCTGAGGTACATTTTCTCTCAAATGCTATCGCTAGTATGCTTCCCATTACTGGATAGATCAGAGCATCTGTTAGCACCCACCTCTGATGCTAATCCAGTCTGATTTTCATGAGGCCTCTTGCTAACATCTGGTTGCAGCGATAAGCCATCATGTGGCCACGCTATCATGTTGTGATAATGACTCTACTTATATGCACATGCACTAAAAACACATTTAAGGATATTTAAGAAATCAGCCACATGTAGGTCATTTGAGCAGTTTGAAAGTAAGTGTGTTACTGTACTGATAAAGACAAACGTACAAACGTATTCATTCTTCTATTATGCTGATAGACAGAAACCTCCAAAAACCAACCAATGGTTATCGCTCGTGCTGTCTGACATGGGGCAAACTGTTTACGGTCCTAAGAAGGTTTTTCTACTGAAAGGACTAGATAATTTTTTTTCTGAAAAGAAAAAAAACACACACACACTTGGCTTGTGATTGAAAAGCTAAGGGGTCAGCCAGAGTGCTGCTGGACTTCTGTTCCTATTCACGCTGGGTTTCGTGGCTCTTGCTCCAATCTGTCCTGCTGCAGTTTCCCTTCAGGAAACACTCCTGCTAAATTAAGTTTAGCGCTTTTCCCTCAGGTGCCAAATCTTGACATCTTCCTTCTCTGAAACATCCCTTTTTGTCTTGTCTAGTCCTGCTTTTCTCTTAGACACAAAGACATGTGCTTTGGGATTAGACAGTCATACACCCCTGTGTTCATGCTAGCGTTCCGCTTGTACTGTCTCTTGATAATGTGCTAATGTGTACCCTCTGTCTAGCATTCTCAGCTCCAATCACAAATCATATCTGATTATGAGTTGCACTACAAATAAATACAAATAAATGTTTCAACTAAAGATATAAACAGTTTTTTAAAAAGAATTAGCTTTTACTAGGAACACAAGCTAACACTACTAGCTGTGTACGCTCATTGGAGACATCATCATACACCTATAAAGCTTGAAATGTTCTTCTAACTAGTCAAAAAGTGTGAAAGTTGGTTGTTTGAATGACATGTAACATACCAGGCTAAATATATTAGCTCCAGCTGAGTGTATGTATCTAGTACAGTTAGCTTCATCTGCTAATCAAAGTGAGCATATGTAGATACCTTTACTGCTAATCAAACAATGTGTACCTAGCTACCACAGTTAGCTTAATCTGCTAATCAAAGTGAGTGTACTAAGCTAGTATTGTTAGCTTGCACTGCTAATTAAAGGGAGTATATGTAGCTACTACAGTTAGCTTAATCAGCTAATCAAAATGAGTGTATGCAGTGAGTCTTCCTAGCTAGTACAGTTAGCTTGTACTGCTAATAAAAGTAAGTGTACTTAGCTAGTACAGTTAGCTTGCCCCGCTAGGTAAAGTGAGTGTATGTAGCTACTACAGTTAGCTTGATCTGCTAATCAGAGTGAGGTTATGGAGTGAGTATTCCTAGTATGTTAGTGTGTAGTGCAAATTAAAGTCAGCGTACGTAGCTACTTGTACTGCTAATCAAACAGAGGGTACCTAACTACTACAGTAAGCTTAAACTGCTCATCAAAGTGAGGGTAACAGCTAGTACAGTAGGCTTGTACACAGGGTTGGGTGTGTGTGAGTGTGTTGGTGTGTAAGTGTGTGTATATGTATGTGGACTCTATGACATATTCATCCTCCATTTTCTTCCTAATGCAGCACATCTGACATCACAGGAGCTGAAACAGAGGCTCGGTGCACGTTCTGCTTTCATCCACCTTTCATGCATGAGAGATCAGTACAAACAGATTATGTAGACTATAAATAGGCATTACCCATGATGCTACACTTCACAGCAAGCTTTCTCAAAGTCAGAAATTCAATTACACTGTCGACGCAATCTCGAGAAACCGACTCATGAAGTCATTCATCATCTTCAAGGATTCCAAGGACCTGAACATTTGATGGATGTAGGCATCAGATCTAATGTCTTAATGGTGCTTATTTTTGTCTGATTTTTTTTTCATTGCTCGTAACACAGTCCCTGATATGCGCTTTAATTCCGACAGCCAGCACAGTTTGGGATGCTGCCCAGACCGTTGGTACAATGATTAGTGTTTATTTGCAGTAAATGTTACTCTACACGTTATCTGGAACTCTGCTGAGAAGTTCATTTTGCTCAAAGACATTCAGAACATTAATCCTGGATCACAGAAGGTTTAAATGATACCAAGAACAAAGATTAAAATCCGTATCTCTGTCTTTTGCGCGTTAGCGACAATCACAAAATCTCAGCAGGATGTTGGATTTTGATTATTTTCTAAAAATATTTTTATTCCTCTAATATCCAGACTGTCAGTATTTCCGACTGTGTCCAAGAGTGTCTAACCATCATCATCATCATCATCACCATCATCATCACCTGCATTAACAATATTTAGAGTGTTAGATCTGACATTTTTTGCACACTTGTTTTAATGTTTAATTTAACTTTTTTATTTACTCACCGGACTTTAGTCAAGTCAAACATCGACATATTTATAGATTCTATTTTATTAATGAGCTCTTAAAATTCTCCATCTTTCATGACAGGAAGTCAGATGGTGATTTTGAGAATGTTTTATTTCCATGCCGTTGTTTTTTTTCTTTTTTCACAGATTATTTTACACCCGCCTTTGTAATTTCAGCCTGTGATTTGTCTCGTTTCATCAAAAGTGTGCGATTTGACAATTAATATTGGATCGTCATGTATCAGTATCATTTAACTCCTCCAAGTTTTCCGGCCTGAGGGTTTTCACTGTCACTGAGTGTGTGTGTGTGTGTGTGTGTGTGTGTGTGTGTGTGTGTGTGAGAGGGTGTGTGTTTCCATATGGAGAGTTCTGTAAAATACACGTTTGATATTTGCCGTGTAATTTAGCCCTCTTTGATCCATCTTAGGATTTGGCCAGCTGTATTAAAGCCCTTTAAGCTCACAGGTTTTTTTTTTCTCTTCAGATCTAGATCTTTGTAAGCGCACTAACATTAGCTTTATTAATGGCACGCTGACATTCTTGTAATCATTTACCGCATGATTCATGCTAGAACTTTCTAAAGCACTATAGAGCCTCACGTAGGTGTCCGTGTGTGTGCGTATGTGTGTGTGAATTTGGAAGTACAGAATGAACGCGTCAGTAGGATAAAACGCAGAAATGTCGGACGTGCTAAAAAGCGCTTGTTTGAATCAGGTGGCGTTTTTATAAAAGCAACGATTCTTTGCTTTTAAAACGATTGCGGCTCTTTTAATGGACGAGGGACTCTGGAGCATCAGGAAATCTGCAGCATCTGATCTGATCTGATCGATTCTGCATGAGATTCTATTTCTGGCTTTGTGTAAAGTGAAGGTTATGGAATCGTATTCAGGAAGTAGTGTGTAGTGATGATGCTGGTGTTGGTGAATGCGGAAGAAAGTTTGTTTTAAGGGATAAATGATTTGGAAATTATGATGTAGAAGAAGAGCTAAAGGAAGGGAGGGTGAGTTTGTCTTAGTTCGTAGCCCAGGCTGCAGTGTGCAGTGTGCTGAGGTAAGCATGCAGCATACAGAAACCGACACAACTATAATGGGGTATGCAATCGCTGATTGGTGGTTAAGCTGTTATTCCAGTCAGCTCTGGCATTCTGGGTAATTTTTCTAATCCACCCTTCTGCCTGGAAACAAAGATGAGTTTTAGTAGACATACATTTTTACCCAAGAGTCTTTGCACTCACCCTTTTCCAGTGTGCCTCTTCCTTTTGATGGGATGCATGACCTAAACCCCTGGTGTAACGCACAGTAACATCATCTACGCTCTGTCCCGCTGTGTGATATCTGGTGTTGTGTGAAAGGCAGAAGTACAGACTTCACCGGGCCTCGTCATTATTGGCAAGAACTCTGTCTTTCTGCTCCGGAGGGGGCTGCTGGACTGCTGCAGTGGAATTTTAATACCCTACAGACATCAATCAGGTCGAATGAATCCAGTCTCGTTCATCCTGTGTTTCCTGTGCGCTCTGCTGATGGCTGGCTTTCTGGACACGCATGTCAGGGATTAATATTTGACAGCAAGACCTTTTTCTAAGCCGATGTTTAAGCCTGATGTTAAGCATGCGCTAGAAAAAACTGTCAGATATATTCCCGGTCTCATGATTTTGCTTCTTTAGATGTTCTGATGTGCTACGTTTGAGTTTTTTTTTTTTGGGTGTGTGTGTGTGTGTGTGTGTGTGTGTGTGTGTGTGTGTGTCAATTTAGATCCAAACTCTGACTCTAAAATGATCCATGACTGATTCTTTAGCAGGAGAGGCAATAAGGACTATAGTTAATTTTAGTACGCCTTTCTATCGACACTAAATTCACAGCATTACTATTATTTCATTTTTTTAATTTATTTTTCTACCTTCTATCCAGTGGTGCTGGGATTTTAATTCCCAACCTTCTGACCCCTAGTCCCAAATCTTAACCATCACCCAAGTCACACCTCTAACAAGACAAAAACAAAACCAGGAAGCGGTCCAAAACGAAAACACAAGAAACAGGAAGTAGAGCACAAAACAATAAAGTCTTGTTAAATATACACAAACCTAATGGCTTCTTTTCTTTCCTTAACTATAGTTCCTTATTTCCGTCCCTTGCATTTTAACTCTTTCCTCTGTGACTATGAAGAAACATAAGACTTTTTTTCTTTGCTTACTGTTGTGTCACGTTAAAGCGACAGAACGTATCGACATACGCTCTAGAAAGATTCGGCAAATGCAAATTTTTGTGATTTAAATACTAACCATTTTGAACTTTTGTGGAGATTTTGAGAGAATTCAACAAACATCACTCATCACATCTTTTTAATTATCACAATGTAACAGAGGCAAGAAAAATAACTCCTTTAATCAAGTTATATCTTAAATTAGATTAGGGTTTGTTTGGTCCGCCCTTCTCCGTATGCCTCGTGAAGGACATGCAGGCTGCTCGGGGCGAGTGCTCGGCGTGAGATTTCCCCGCCAGTCGGAAGAGTGTGATTTTGTTGCAGCATGTTCGAGAGAATCTTTGTGACGGACTCTGCAGAAAAACCTTTTGGAGAGTCTGAGGGTTGCGTCGTGTTCCACTGCAGTGCTACAGCAGAAGAACGCTGACGTTCGGTTTCTGTGAAGCGACTATCGGTTATATAACGAAGCATAGAACAGCAAAGTGAGGAACGCTCGTCGAAAACATGAATTATGTCCATGACAGACACAATTCAGAGGAGGTCGTGATGAAAAGCCTTGCTTGGCAGACATCTTGGAAAGTTTGCATCCTTTTTTCCCCTCCATATTTTTATGAACAATCATTTCCAATTTTCTGTGTTCAGACAGATTTACAGTGTAATAGTGCAGCGACTGCAGAGAATGCCATATGGAGAGAGGATGTAATATAATATAATATTATATTATACTATACTATGTTATGTTATATTAGGCTGCAATTTAAAATTGAAATGGCTTTTTGTCATCATGACATTCTTGTAGCTTTATATGATCTTCCTAGGTGTCTGATTGCAGACCCGGTAAACGCCTCCGTTTCCATCAGCCTGGCGAGCCTCCATCTTGTCTGTGTACAAACAAAACCGCTGTTTTTAGATCAGATTCATCTGCTACACTACTGCGCTTGTGACCAAGAAACAAATCTATGCCAGGATCCCGTAGAAGAAGGCTGCTGAGTCAAACACTGGCACCTTCTCCCTCAGGACACACCGTGCCCTGCGGCTGCTACCCAGTTTCTTTAGAGACGTTAATTTTTTGCATCCGTTTGTCATCCATATGTACACCAGTCTGTATTTTCTCTTAGCCCGCTAATGCACATAGGTTTCCACCACAAGTCAGTTTGTCGGAGGGTACGACATGCTGTTTTCTGCCTAAGACAGATGGCTAGTCAGTATTCAGCGTGAAATGGCGGACCAAATTTTGTTTGTTTGTCATACGCGCTGTGTAGTTTCAGTTGCTGACTCTGGGAAAATTCATAGAGAGAGTTTGGATTGAGGTTCTTGCCGGAGCATAAACACTTCGAAAAATACTTCAAAAAATATGTTAATATGTGCAGCGTTGCAGTGCTGTTAGCTATAGTCATGAAACTACTTTTTTGCAAACTTTATCAGGTCTATTCTAATAATAATACTCCTTTACCATTTATACATAACCGGTTCATCTTTTATCCAAATCAAATTTGATACTTCTGATTAGCGTGGCACAATCTCAGTTTGCACAGACTCTGGCTGTATACAGAATAACAGCATTACTCCGTAGCTACAACACATTTAATATTTGTTCGACTTACAACCGTGAAAGATTCACACGGCTACTGATACAGATTTTGTTGAAACCTGTGCAAAATCGAGTGTGACTGCTGTCATCAGGTCTGATTTAGCCTAATAGCTAGCGTCAGGTATTTAATTTTGCGTATTATGTCTAGCTAGCAAGATTTTTCCAAAACGCACCGAACCAAGACTGAAAATAGTCCTGAAAATAGAAAAGCAAAATCTCTTTGTTATGGTATTTTTACATTTACAGCATTTGGCAGACGCCCTTATCCAGAGCGACTTACATTATCTAATTTTTTATACAGCTGAGCAATTGAGGATTAAGGGCCTTGCTCAGGGGCCCAACAGTGGCAGCTTGGTGGACCTGGGATCGAATTCACAACCTTCCGATTGGTAGCCCAACACCTTAACCACTAGGCTACCACATGCCTAATTTACCAAACATTTAATTTGTACACTAAAGGAAGTAGCGATAAAATGAGAACGTCTTGTTAAAAAAGTAGCTTTAGTGCGGTCTGTGTTTTTTGTATCATGTTGTATAGCTGGTTACTTTATAATAAGCTAGATTGTCTGCAGTCTAGCTGTTTTATTTGAACTAATTAGTAGTTTATAGTGTGACCAGTCTGTAAATGTTAACCAGTGAGGCAGGAGCCCATGTTTCAGGGGCAAGTTAAGAATAAACATGCTAATTTCACACTTCTACAGCCTAATGCTAAGACTACTAATCGCTCTTTGTTCGTATTTGAACATTTATTTAATAAAACGGTGACTGAGAGGAAGGTTACAATGGACGTCTACGATAAGTAGTAACCTGATGCTTGAAGCTATAGTGTAGTAAACTAGTCTGTTGTTGTTTTTTTTTTATGGGGTTTCACTCAATTAAACCTTCGGTGAAAGCCGTGCCCTTGTTCGAGGTCTCGTAAATAGTTAACAGAGCAAGTGAACAGATGTATCGTGGACCAAATTCGGACCACATTGAGGGGGTCAGTGGGCTGACCAGGCAGCTGTGTTCTGGATCCTGCAGTGTCTCTGTCTTTGTCTCACATCTGTCAGGTCTGCTGCACTGATAAAGTTGGACTGACCCTTAGTGACCTAAGCTTCCCCCAGTCACAGATGGATATGAGGACGTCCTCGAATCGGGTGTCTGACCATCTAACTGAAAAGACATTAATTGATGAAAAGACATGTCTTAACTAACCTTAGCATAACCCGTAATAAACCATTTAATCGACCAAAACTGCGTAATTGTAGTATGTTATGAGCTGTGTAGTCAGGAGCTGCTTACTGGCAGTGGCAATTAATGGTGAAGACGTAATGGTGGATTTTTTTTAGGAGATTATACAGTAATACTAATATAGCACATTAGTACTCCAAACTCCAAACATGCTCAAAATCATTTCATTGAGAGCTTGTAAGTGTTCGGGAAAGCGGACAGGGGTGAGAGCTCCTCAAACGATTCCTGGTTTGTATGCCGATTGGTTCATATAAGCCCTATTCGGACGGGATTAGTTTTACGTGGGGATGTGGAGTAATGCAATTTTACCTCAGGACGTCTGTAATATAAATTGGCCAATTCGCACGGGACAAGACATCTCAGTAAAACTAGCAGAAGTGGGAGGGGTAACTCGCTTTACACACCACAGTAACCTCCTTGTCGTCATGTGCGTATGACGTTGCTTCCTGTTATCACGTGCGCAAACAGACAACATGGCGCCTCCATGCTTGCAAAACGCGCCAAAAACTACTTTTAAACAGGAAATGACGGAATTTTACCGTACATATTTACAGCGGGTCTATTCGGACGGGATTAGTATTACCTGAGGTAATTTTTCCGGACCTTTTTACAGAAGGTAAAAGTCACCGTAATCTTTACTGACATTGTCCGTAATGATTACCGAGATAACACATTCGGACGGGACTAAAATCACCGAGAAGCTCTGGTAATAATTACTTTACCCCCACGTCCCCACGTAAAACTAATCCCGTCCGAATAGGGCTATATTGTTTCACTGGAGAGAAAACAGGTGATCTAATCTAATCTGATCTGATCAGAGATACGGGTTGTATGCATTGTCACTTGAACATGCCACTCACCGATTACCACTTCACACTTCCCTCGAGTGTTGCTGTTTGAAGACACAGTGGTGGGTAGCGCTGCTGAGAGCAAGAAAAAAAATAGTGTCCTACAGATCAAAACCAGTTGCTTTTCATCACATCTCCAAACTCCTGCAGAAGATTGAAGATAACATGACACCGTGTCTCACACTGATGCAGAGAGCCGAGCGCACTTGACTCCTTGCTGTGATTATTTTTAATCGCTTGGTTAAATAAGACCTAGAACAGATCGTTCCTCTTGTTATTCTTCTGGCCATTTCTCATGGCTCGTGTCCATCAGTAAATTGTTGCCGAGTCTGCAGGCTTGCCTCTGAAGGACTTGGCAGATTCTTCTTGTACAAGAAGTGTGCAGGCTGCCTGTCAGACATTTTGGGCCAAGATCTGTGGAGAAATGTGTATCCTCCAGAGTTAATCAACTGTTTAACACGTTTTTTTCTTAAACCTGTAATATGTATTATTATTATTATTATTATTAGTATTAGTATTAGTATTTGTATGCATATTACTGTCTTTATCTCTTTAATGCTCTGAATATCTGTATGTTCCAGAACGTTATTTTATTTTCTCATTATTTTAAATTAAATCAATTCAAGATATTATCTTGTTAGTAACTCAATATTCCTGCCTTTGTTACTTTGACTTACTAGCTCATTATCGTAAGATATCTTGTTGTTTAGGCTCGTTATGAGACTTAGTAACACTTCATATTACACTTTATATTATCTTGTTTTAATTGGTAACTCATTATTTTAAGATATTATTTTTGATGTTTTTACCTAGTAACTTTAGTATTTATCTTGTTTTGACTCAATAACTCAATAATTCGACTTTGTTATTGACAGTAATTCATTAAAAGATAAATCATTGTTTTGACTTGTTATGAAACTTGGAAATTGCTGTTTCAGGATATTACCTTGTTTTGATTGGTAACTCATTATTTCAAAATATTATCTTGTTTTGACTTATTTCACATTATTTTGAGATATTATCTTGTTTTAACTTAGTAACTCATTATTTCAAAATATTATCTTGTTTTGACTTATTTACTCATTATTTCAAGATATTATCTCGTTTTAACTTAGTTACTCATTAATTTGAGATATTATCTCGTTTTGATTGATAACTCGTGATTTCAAGATATTATCTTGTTTTGACTTATTTACTCATTATTTCAAGATATTATCTTGTTTTAACTTAGTTACTCATTATTTTGAGATATTATCTCGTTTTGACTTATTTACTCATTATTTTGAGATATTATCTCGTTTTGATTGATAACTCATAATTTCAAGATATTATCTTCTTTTAACCTAGTAACTTATTTTCACTTTGTCATTTGTTATTGTGACTTATTAACTCATTATGTTGAGACAGTAGCTAGTTATTTTGTTACTTATTTCAAGATATTACTGCTTTTTTTAATAGTCATAATATGCCAAATTAATAATATAATATTTCATTCCATTCATGACATTCGAAATAACCAAGAAATGCACATGTTCTGCTTCAGGGTTTTTTCTTAATGGTATTTGTAGTATTTGTCACAAGGTTATATAAACTCCTGCAGTGTGGTGTTGTTTTGTTTTCCTGACAGATAAAAATGCTCACTTGTGTGACTTTTCTGCTGCATTCTGCCTTTGGATATTTAATAAAGCAGAGATCACTATAAAACTGATAGATCTGATGTGCCGAGTAATAAAACTGTCCGGCGTTTGTAAGTGGGACATGACAAGAGATGCCTCCAGTCTTAGTGAAATGAGTTTGTCGGTTATAAAGCTGTCAGCAGATTTGCTTCGGTTTGCAGACTGTATGATCCACTAAAATCCCTGTTCATTTAATCCTGTGCAGTTATTTTTAAATGATCAGGACAATACTGCATTACTGAGGTTAATTACAGGTTATTGACAAGTATGTTTTATCAAAATTAATAAGGGGTAAAACTGTGAGATATAACAATATAATATTGATTTTCTGCTTTTCTGAGAAATAGTGGATATTGACATTTTTTTATCAAACATATTTAAATTTTATAAATTATTATTGTTTAATAATTATTTGAAAACCTAACTGGAAAATTTTATTAAAAAGAGGAAATGTTTAGAAAAAAGCTTCAATAAAAAAACATTTTTAAATATCAAAATGACCAAACAAGTTATTGTGGTTTTATATAATAATAATAATAATAATAATAATAATAATAATAATAATAAAATGAATTTATTTTAAATAGTTTTATTATTGACTTTTTTCATTTTTCTATATTATCCATTTGTTTACTTTTAAATATTTTGCTGATTATTGCTTTTATATTTATTTTCTGAATGTTTTATTATATCTTTAATATAATTTAATAATTTTTCTTTTCATAATTTTGTTATTTATTCTTTCTGCTGGAGATAAGATATCAAGATACAACATTTATGACATAATACATTTCCTATAAACTGACAAAACTAATAAACACACCTAAGAAGAGCGAGCACATGCCTTAAAAAATGCATGTTGTTGCCAGATTAATTATAGATGACAATGACTAATCGCTTGGATTTTATACCCAGAGCTTGTGAGACATCTTCATTCATTCATTCATTCATCTTCTACCGCTTATCCGAACTACCTCGGGTCACGGGGAGCCTGTGCCTATCTCAGGCGTCATCGGGCATCAAGGCAGGATACACCCTGGACGGAGTGCCAACCCATCGCAGGGCACACACACACTCTCATTCACTCACACAATCACACACTAGGGACAATTTTCCAGAGATGCCAATCAACCTACCATGCATGTCTTTGGACTGGGGGAGGAAACCGGAGTACCCGGAGGAAACCCCCGAGGCACGGGGAGAACATGCAAACTCCACACACACAAGGCGGAGGCGGGAATCGAACCCCGACCCTGGAGGTGTGAGGCGAACGCGCTAACCACTAAGCCACCGTGCCCCCCTGTGAGACATCATAAGGATTTTTATTCATTTCGGCGGATCGTTAAGCTGAGGTTCGGGTGTCACATGGACTCGGAGTGCAACATCTGAGAATGACTTGGGGACACGATGTATGGAGAAGGCTTGAGATGGAAATTGGGCAGTTGCAGAGCAATTACTGTTTGATAGCATTTTTCAAAGCAGCCTGAAATTGGGTGACTAGAGAGGAAAATTTGACCTCAGCCAGAGATGAAGTGATTACCCCAAAATGAATCTGGTGTTAAAAGTGTCTGATCTGAATTGGTGAGGAGTATCAGCAGTGGAGAGATGAGAAATGCTTGAAAAGTTTTTTTTTTTACTGTCTGCAATCACGTCTTCTGTGAGTTTTGTGATTTGATTGTCTGTGATCAGGAAAGTTGTTGAGTCTGAGATCCAGATTTAAATCCTGTTCGCTCGCTTATTATTTTTATTTTGTTAAATTTAGTTGTAGCCTAATTCAAAGAATTCGACAAATGCAAATGCGTTGAATAGAAGGCTTTATTTTGTCACATATACATTAAAGCACATATTCAATGAAATTCATCCTTCGCATATCCAAACTCTTTGGAGGTTGGGGTCAGAGTCAGCCATGATTGCTCAAGGGCCCAACAGTTGCAGCTTGGCAGTGCTGTGGCTCAAACCCCAATGCTTAACCACTTGAACTACCTTCATATCTTCTGCCTTCATGAATTTTAAAACCTCCAGCTACAATTTGTTTTGCATTCTGTAAGATTAAGACTATCCATCCATCCATCCATCCATTTTCTACCGCTTATCCGGGGCAGTGTCGCGGGGGCAGCCGTCTAAGCAGGGACGCCCAGACTTCCCTCTCCCCAGACACTTCTTCCAGCTCTTCCAGGGGAATACCGAGGCGTTTCCAGGCCAGCCGAGTGACATAGTCCCTCCAGCGTGTCCTAGGTCTTCCCCGGGGCCTCCTCCCAGTTGGACATGCCCGGAAAACCTCCCCAGGGAGGCGTCCAGGAGGCATCCGGAACAGATGCCCGAGCCACCTCAGCTGACTCCTCTCGATGTGGAGGAGCAGCGGCTCTACTCTGAGCTCCTCCCGAGTGATTCCTCACCCTATCTCTAAGGGAGCGCCCAGCCACCCTGCGGAGGAAACTCAATTCGGCCGCCTGTATCCGGGGTCTTGTCCTTTCGGTCATGACCCAAAGCTCATGACCATAGATTAAGACTAAGTATGTATTAAGATTAAGTAGTCCTAATTAGATAAATCTTAACCAAGTCAAACCATCCAGTAACTTTCATAGCGCGCCTCCAGAAATCTATCAAATACAAAAACCAGGGTTAGAAAATGTTATCTTAGATACTGTCTTTAGACCTTTGTGAAAGAACAAGAGGCACAGGAACGAACTGTAGCTGTGTAGGTAGAAGCAAAAGCTTACGATATGAACATAGACCTTAGACATGGACATGTCAGGCACCTTAGGGGTGATGTCCTGTAGACATTTAATATGTTTTCATAGACAGTGATGAGCTTGATTCTTGCTGCAACAGGAAGTCAGTTGACCAATGTCAGTGGGAGGGTCACGTGCAAGAACGTTATGAGGTAATGAGCAGGAGAGTTCTGAATTGTTTGTTGCTGAGATGTTGCATAAAAATGATAGATGAGCAAGCAGAGTTACAGTAAGCATGTCTAGAAATAACTCAAGCTTGTATAAGATGTTTAGTCACAAAAGGTCAGATTCTTCTGATGTTATAAAGGGTGGAAATCTGTAGGATCTGGTGTTTGATGTGATTAAGTGTGGTAAGTACATTATTTAGAATCACTCCAGGATTCTTATCCAGGTGTGCTAGATGGAACGGTGAAAGGGTCCAAGGGTATCAGCTGGGATTCAGATTATTAGATCAGTTCAGTCTTGTCAAGGTTGCATTTCTGTCAATGGGTCTTCCTCTATGAAGAGCTAACACAAAGGTAGTCTAATATCTTCTAGACGACTTGGGCCAAGATACCTAATCACTGTTTTAGTGCAATGTGAGCAGGTTTGGACCAAGTACTGACCCCTGAGGGACCGTGATGAAATGGGACCCCTGGAAGATGCATGGTACAACCGATCTTCTAGGTGTAATAAGATCCAGCTCAGAGTGAAGCTCCCAAAGGCATCAGATTTGACCTGGAGGATGAGGGTTGTAACTGCAAGAAGGGTCTTAGAAAGCATTGCCCTGTAATCTGACTGGTTGGTGCTCAAGATGTCAGTTAGTTCAAAGGTATGATGATTGTACAAGTTCTGAATTTTTTTTAATAAGAATGGACAGAGATGTGAAATGGCCAGACTTCAAAATAAGAACCAGATTTGCCTTATAGATTATAGCAGTGATGTAATGTACGGTGTAAAGTTGCTGGAGGTTATTTGAAGACATTTGAAGGATATTGGTTCAAGCAAGCAGGTTGTTAGAGCATTTCAACCACAGCTGGACAGATGACTGAAAGATGCCAGAATGCCAAAGTTGTTGTTTTTACACGATTTTTCAACACAGCAGTATACAGTTAATGGCTTTATGTACTCAATGCTCACCAGAGTTCCTTTAAGCTTTGTGGAGAGTCTATTAAGTTGAATGGACACATTGCCATTTGGAACGGCGAACAGAAGTGCACCGGTTGTGCTCTCACTTGTTGGTTAAATGTCACTCTGCAAGAGCTCGTCTCGGAGGCCTTCGCTGGTCATATGGAGCAGGCCGTGTCCTGAAAGCTTTCTCACCTCCTTCCTGGAACTCAATACAGCCTCCTCTAAAGAGGAGGAGAACACAAAGTCTCTGTAAACCTCTACTCGCCTCTCAGAGTGCTTACATGCCTGCGCTGCAGGAGGGGAAACAGAGACCACAATGGGTCCAGTGAGATAGAGAAGCCAAATAAAAAGCAAACACATTTTGGTTTTTCTTCCCCTTCTCTTTTTTTCCACCACAGATATTAAATTCTGTAATGGCCCACATTTCTCTAATGAGTTCCAAAGTAATGCATGCATGAAAATGAGAGAAAATACAAAGTGAAGCGTTGCGATGTGCGGATTGTTGTAGTTTATGGTACATATTCTATTTCTTTTGCTTTAGAGAGATGGATAGTGCAGATACTGAGGTTCATCCAGAACACTCTAGAATCAGAGTCCAAGGAAAAGGTTTTGTTTAATGAATCTATTGGTTTCTGCATTGACAGCTACTTGAAGGTTGACCAGCCCTCCTTCTGGTGGCTCTAACTGAGAATGGTGGCATCGTTATGAATCTTATGATGACCAGACTTTTCCTAATAATTACACACAAGAATTACAGAAATATCCAATGTAGGTGTCAGGTTTATTTTTCTGCAGAAGATATTACCATGCTACCGATTTGTACCTACAATGTCAAGCCAACGTTAGCAAGACGACTCGATCTGATCGGGTTGATTAGCTACCCTCTTACTACCAATTCTGTTAATATCATATAAGATCACTGTTTGAAGACACTGGAGTATTATTTCATGGAAAATATGCATACTACTCTAGATCCCAAAGAGAAGCTGAATATAATATGCAGTAGCCTGATATTGCATCAGCTTCTCAAATATATTCTCTGTTATGGCCCAGGCAACCACAATGCAATGTATGCACTGAAGCAAGTGCTTAGGCAATGACATCAGTGCCACATTACTCAGACCGTCCCTGGTCCCCCAGGAAGGACAAATAAGTGACATGTGGAAAATAAAATGCCCCACATTTCTGATGTCATTAACTTGGGAGCTGTTGTGGTGAATTCATCATGGTTTCAAGACTATATCTGAGTGCAAGACTGGGCCACTTTGTTCTGTGTCTCCTTCAGAGCTACATTTTGAGTCACTTAATGTTGTCAATAGTTTGGTCCAAGACCAGGTCTTCTGTCTTCAAGGAATTGCTATGACCTTTTCAGTTATTGCAGCAGTTTGCTGTTAACGTCGATACTATGAATAGATGTTCAATTATTTCTGCAGTAGAAGATGTAAATTCAAAGACACAATCTGTATCTGTATCCGAATTTAAAGCAGGATTGGGCGTGGCCAAACCACTCTCTCATTTTCTACCTCGGGTCACGGGGAGCCTGTGCCTATCTCAGGCGTCATCGGGCATCAAGGCAGGATACACCCTGGACGGAGTGCCAACCCATCACAGGGCGCACACACACACACTCTCATTCACTCACGCACTCACACACTACGGACAATTTTCCAGAGATGCCAATCAACCTACCATGCATGTCTTTGGACCGGGGGAGGAAACCGGGGTACCCGGAGGAAACCCCCGAGGCACAGGGAGAACATGCAAACTCCACACACACAAAGCGGAGGCGGGAATCGAACCCCCAAACCTGGAGGTGTGAGGCGAACGTGCTAACCGCTAAGCCACCATGTCCCCCGTGGCCAAACCACATTTTTTTATTTTGTTTTACATTTGTCATCTTCGAACAAATGTAATTGGTAACAGTGATCCTGACCAGGCAGTCACTAAGGATGCACAATATTTACAAAGGTTGTCTTCCTTTGATCTATTCATCTGATCATGTGACATACTTCGATGCAGACCTCTAGTCTCAACCAGATGTATCGTGAAACTTTCTGGCAGGACTTCATTTGTATGTAGTAACATTACATTATTACAGTACATAGTTGTGTTTGCTTACAACTCGAATCTTGTAAAATAATGGATAACTTTAAGGAGTCATGAATCCTTGAATCCAGTCAGCAACAAAAAAGGTTCCAGCCGATATATATTAAGACCAAAGAAATCAATCCCGGATAAAAGGATATAGTATTCAGTGCAATCTAATCCTGCGTAAATGGGTTGAACACCAGTGTGAGTTCTGAGAAGCAGAACATTGTGTTTTGTCAGTTTGCGCGGCTCGCTGGGAGCTTTATGGCCTCTAAAACCTGATTATCTGCACTCTGAAACGGGAGTAATTTCATCTGATGTCTTCTAGGTAGATTTTACAGGGGGGAGTCTGGACTTGCCGGGGCGAATAAGTGGTCACACTTTGGTTTTTTGACAGACCCTTGGCAACGGGTCCAGAGGCATGGTTTTACTTGTGGTTTTCTTCCCCAGACTTTATTTACAGCTGACCATCTGCTGTTTGCATGGCTGCGCCATATTGTCTATGTTCAGTGGTCAGATCGGATGAGGTCATTTAGGCTGGAGAAGGAACATCCACACTGTCACCTGGTGGTAGAAATGCTTACTGCATTGTGAAACTATCTACAGTACAGATGAAGGATTATAGTTTCAGATAATATGCACAAGAATGTATTATTTTAGGAATACTATCCACTCTATATATGAACATGCCCCAGGGGTAAATCACTCTCATATTTTAAACCCGGTACAGAGTGATATAGCTACCTTGTGTGGGAAGTGGAAAAAAAGGAAGCAAATTATCATTAAGATTTAAAGGAAATTTCCTCCTGAATGTTGCTACTGATTATAGATTATAGCTATGGCTCCAAAAATTAGCCATTTTCTAATCTTGTGCAATGATTTCAAATAGCAAAAATGATACATAAAATCTGTATGTGAGATAAAATCTGTATGTGAGAGTGCTTCATTGAAAAAATATTGATGTAAACATACTTCAGAATTCGAGAGTAAAAACAAATATTAACTGATGTAAAGAGCTAATGTATAAACAAGGACATCATGCCTGAAAATGGATGACTAGCTAGTTCACAAAGGTAGCCACAAAGAAACTGCTATGCTAACTGAGAAGAGAATTTGGCTTGATTATTAACAACTATTTGGTATACATGCTAAGCAACATTAGCAATGAAAACAAAACTCAATTAGCAAACAATTCTAGCAATTGAATGTAAAAAGCACTTTACTAGCAAGCTAATTTACAAATTGATGTACTTTGGTTAAATTAGCTAGCCAGTTTTGTACAGTTAGTGAGCTAATTGAACTAGCTCAATTAAAGGTAGGGTCTCCGATGTTTGAAAGCCAATGTTGACATATAAAATCACCAAAACAAACACGCCCCTAACCCAAATGGGTCCCACCCCTGTATTGATAGCTCCGCCCACACATACATATGCAACCCAGGCAACTAATGGAAAGAAATGTGTCTTTATCATAGCTGAAGGGAAGAACAATACGATTGCAGATAAACAAACAAGCAAAAATGACACACAAGCATAATCATGTAAAGGACAAAGGCATATATTAGTTCTGTGTAACAAAGCAAAACAGCGTTTAGCTCAGGAGTTATTGACTCGGGAAACTCCAATCTGTGAATATGTGACCAACTTCCTGCTCCTTCAGTTCTCTCCAGCGCTGGAAAGCTGATCCTATATTAACACGTCCTACATCTTACCTTATCGTAAGCCTTTCTTCGCTTTCTTTCTTTGTTTTTATCCTCCATGTCAATGTTAAAACCGCTTTCTGTCACACATGCGCACTGAACACTTTCTCCGCCCACATTGACAAGACACGCCCCTTTCTGCTCATTGGCTACACGTTTGTATTTATTTTTGTTTAGTTTTCGGCCCAACTCAGTTTTCTGAAGCATTTCTCAAAAATCGGAGACCCCACCTTTAAGACTTACCATATGTAGCTTTGATAGCTAATTGTTTTAAATAGGAGCTAAATGAGACACTAAGTTCAGCAAAAGACATCACACTGAAAAAAATGATCTTAAGGTCTAAATAAAGATGTTGAGGTAAAAAAATGTTTTTTTTTCCACTTGGAAGATGACTCAAGTAAGAAAACAAGTATTTAATTTTTGATTAAAGCAGAAATAATACTTAAGAAGTATAATTACAAAAGTATTTTCCATCCCTGAGAGCAAAACATTTGTAATTAAAACAGTCAAACCACTCGGCAATCAGCGCTAATGACACTTAATTCTCTTTTAATTCTCGGTTCACCTTCATCATGAGGTTTTAGTTTCTCTTCAGACCAATGCTAATCCCTGAATGTTCCCTGAGTTTTGTTTTTACACAGTAACTAGTCAAACACTGGGTTTTACTAGAATATCTTGCAACCTTTTATTCATCCAGCGATCAGAAAATAAAGAAAATAAATAAATAAACAGAATCCCTCCTCAACAGTTGGTGGTCGTTAGTGCTGGAAAGGCTAGGAGAAGTCTTCCGAGATAGCTATTTTCCATCTGAGAAGAGCTGTGTACGATCTGGCACATAGCGGAGTCAGAACAAGACCAGTGGGACTGAAATAGCTCGGCTGACTGACTCGGCGAGTGATGTGACAGGAGGAGCTGGAAATAGAATTGGTGCGATCTTCACACGACTTGAGAACGAGCTTCAACCTTCTCCGTCAATCCACGAGGTTAAGATTTCGCCTCCTGTATTCTCCTGTATTTTATATCGAATGAACAATAGAGTGTATCGTGTACAGTATGGAAGCCAGGCAGGCAGTCAGAGACACACAAGGTTTGCCTTTCATTCAGCTTCATGCACAGTTTGGTTTAAGGGATTTAAGAATCGGTCCTGCTGCAGTGTTTAAAATGATTCGGTCCTTTCAAGGGTTTTCCGTAGAATATTTCGTTCTCTTTTTATAGCCACAGCTGCAAAGATCCAAAGAGGAAAGGCTCAAGATTAAAATTAGATATTCATCGTTATCCAGATGACGCCGCATAAGTGTGTCGTTATCAATGGTTTCGTGTGGATTGCTTCTTTTCTTTCTAAATCGATTTGTTCAGGGCATTGAGCGTGAGCTCGGCAAATGGCCACTAATCACGAGACCCTAATTATAGAAAGCCTTAAAGAGCTAAATGAGAAAGATGTGTGTGTGTGCATGTGTGTGTGGATTAATAAGCTTGGCTCTCAGAATTGTATACACATTTATGCGAATAGCCAAGCAGCCAATCAGGGAGCAGCATCAGGAGGTTCAATTAATGTTCATATCAATCATCAGAAACAAAAAAACCATCCGTCATTTGCACCTTGGTGATGAGAGGGGACTCATTTAAACTGGTTTGATCTGACTTGTAACTTGAATAACAACTCTTTACAGCTAGGATTGAGCAGAAAAGTATCTCACAAGGCATATATCTCACACGCATGAGAACGTTTCTTAAAAGTAATAGTAATTAATAATATAATAAATACAAAGGGGGCACGGTGGCTTAGTGGTTAGCACGTTCGCCTCACACCTCCAGGGTTGGGGGTTCGATTCCCGCCTCCGCCTTGTGTGTGTGGAGTTTGCATGTTCTCCACGTGTCTCGGGGGTTTCCTCCGGGTACTCCGGTTTCCTCCCCCGGTCCAAAGACATGCATGGTAGGTTGATTGGCATCTCTGGAAAATTGTCCCTAGTGAATGAGTGTGTGTGCCCTGCGATGGGTTGGCACTCCGTCCAGGGTGTATCCTGCCTTGATGCCCGATGACGCCTGAGATCCGTGACCCGAGGTAGTTCGGATAAGCGGTAGAAGATGAATGAATGAATGAATGAATGAATGAATAAATACAAAAATAATAAATAAAACCACTTCTTATTATTGTGGCTGCATTTGTTTCTGTTTCAAAGACGTTCTCTGTTTGATCTGGGTAAGAAATTCATGTTAGTTTCTATCCATAAAACTAATATACTAAAGTGTTAGACATCCCCCACACACTCACACACACACACACACACACACATATTGCTTTTCCTGAAGGCCGCAGATGTCCTGAATGCTCGCTTGGCAATCTCAAGAGACCCTGAAAAAAAGCTAAGATGTTCTTTCTTTCTTTCAGCTGTGAAAGTAGATATCTGACAAGACTCCTCACATCTGGGCTCACCTGGGGGCTTCGATCCCCTTCTGCCCACTCACCAGTCACTCTCAGACTTTAAGTTGCTCGACCTGCAGGTTGCAATCACTGTAATTACAAATAATTACTCCTTAACCTTGTCCAACATTTCCTGAGATAATGACTATGAGTACCTCGGCATGGGGGAAGTGTATCTGCGATGCTTCATGACTCTATTTATTGACACCGAATGCATTTGTTTGAGACTTTTTTTTTCTTGCTAAGACTTTGCTGTAACCATGACTATATATGGATACTTTCCCCAAGCTCCAGGCTTAGTTCCCTCAACACTCTTACTCATCACACATTCCCAGACTGAAGAAATGTTTCTGGACCCTCCCCGTCCGTTCGTCCCTCCATCCCTCCATCCCACCACACCGTTCCCTGAAACTTCTAGAGCAGATGCTTGCTGACAAAGCAAAGGGAAGTGATTTCATTTTGTGTCTGAAAGGCCCGAGGGTGACGTAATGCGCCCGGTGCGACCCTCCCTCCCTCTTTCACCCCCACCGCCCAAACCGGGACAAAAGGCTTTGTGCTCACTGGAGCTGTGAGATGTTTTTCCTCTTTGCAGGGAAGAAAGAAGTGGTGATTAGCCTTGGGGACACGTTAGGATTACCCATTACAGTCAGAAGTGTTAGCAATCTTTCCTGGACTGATTCTGATTACATTAGCATCCGCATTTTTTTTAACACCCTCCGGCATATTCATGAAATGGAGCCTTGAATTTGAGTCATGCTGCACAATATACACAGTACATCATGTGTAAGGGATAAAAAATGTCTTCAGCAAAACAGTTAAGTTCCTGTAATCGATTAGATTACGTTACAGCAGCTGTAAACAGTCGTTCCATTAACAGCCCCTCTTTCTTATCTCTCTCTTGCAGTTAATAAGAAATAAAGCAAAACCTGAAGCTTATCGGGTTCCATTCATTCATTCATCTTCTACCGTTAGACATGTGTGGCTCTTGTGTGTGTAATCTGCAGACAGATCATTGTCTTATTGACTGTAAACTGCTCAACTATTCAGAAGTTAGAAATGAAGCTGGTAGTTTCTGTGTTTGTTTTTCAATTTGGGTAAAATAAAAAAATAAAAATCTAATTTGGGTGGTTTAAGCCCAACCGCTGCTCACTGCTACCGCTCGTCCAGGATTTTGGATGCAATTCCTTACAAACAAATAATCAATGTACTGTATAGATTGTGGGGGCACGGTGGCTTAGTGGCTAGCACGTTCGCCTCACACCTCCAGGGTTGGGGGTTCGATTCCCGCCTCCACCTTGTGTGTGTGGAGTTTGCATGTTCTCCCCGTGCCTTGGGGGTTTCCTCCGGGTACTCCGGTTTCCTCTCCCGGTCCAAAGACATGCATGGTAGGTTGATTGGCATCTCTGCAAAATTGTCCGTAGTGTGTGATTGCGTGAGTGAATGAGTGTGTGTGTGCCCTGCGATGGGTTGGCACTCCGTCCAGAGTGTATCCTGCCTTGATGCCCGATGACGCCTGAGATAGGCACAGGCTCCCCGTGACCCGAGGTAGTTCGGATAAGCGGTAGAAGATGAATGAATGAATGAATGAATGTATAGATTGTCATGTAGTTAGAGTGGAGGTGAGAGCTGTGATCTCAACACATATAAAGATCTTTGCCTTGGTCCGTTTGTCTGGTGTAAAGCAGGAAAGAAATAATCTGACAGGCAAGAAATTTGAGTTGAAATAACGTCCACATCTGGCATGTGGGAAAGCAACACGAGGGGATGTTCAACTGCTACCCGACATGACGAGTCGTGTATGATCGTAATTCCTGCTCTGAACAAACGTTTCTGAATCCCAATTCGGATTTTCCCAGATATATGATGACGTAACGCTTGTCGAGCGTGCTTTATGTCAGGAACATCGGCTGTTCTTTTTGTATTCAATTGTATGCATTCCATCTGAAGAGCTGCTCTGAGAGCAGGCCAAACATTTTCAGACAAAAGCTGGAAATCATCTGTTTAGATTTACAGCCTTGTGTTCAACACATCCGAGTCCCTTCACACCTTTTTCCAATCCTTCTTACCTTCCTTCCTTTCTTCCTTCCTTCCTTTCACTCCTCTGCAGGGATTCTTAAGTAACGTACTGTACAGTGAACTATCCTCATTTAGGAGCTGAAAGGATTTTAATATGTATTATGAATTATGTACAGGATTAAGCTTTCCTCTTATTAATTTAACTGTAAATATAATGCTCAAATTTCTCAAATATCAAATTTTAGAGCATCCAGGATACCTAAGGAGAAATCTGGATCATTTTGATAATTAAAATACAGATTTAGGTTCAACATAAATAGCTTTTTTTATATATATTTTTTTTACATTAAAAACGACTCAGAACATAACTATTAAGGTAACATTCGAGCTAGTTGGACTTGCTGGCTGTTGTTAGCTGGCAAACTTAAGACTTTAGCTATTTCTGTATAACAAACATTTTAGAGACATCACATTAACGTGCTTTACATGTTGACAGAACTTTTGTTCTGATTTTTTTTAAATCTCTAAACCATAACCCAAAATATTAGCACCATGTAATTGCACCAGAGCCATTTTAGGTACAGTGGTGTAAAACACTATTCCCTCATGTTTACAGTGTGGAAGAAGAGGAGGCTGGTGTTGGTGTTGGTGGTTATGATAGGGGGGGTCTCCGTTGCCATGACAGCAGGGAGGTACATGCTTGTCAATGGGTGTGTGTGAGCCGAGTCTGTGCTTCTGTGTGGTCCGCGAAAAACAAAGTAATGGAAGCCTGTCAAACTCTGAGCTGAGAGAATGGCTTCAGTGTGATGTGTGTTTTTTTTTAAATAGCCTCTCAGTCTTTTCAACGTAAAAGATGGAAAGTACCGCCGCGATGGGTCGGGGGAAAAGGGGTGGCTGGATTCCTACCCCTTTAGGGGCTTTTCTAAAGAATGGGGGTGGTGGTGGTGGTGGTGGGGTAATCACTATTCTGAGCTGCTCTTGTGTGTGTAATGCACTCAGAGTGTCCTCAATGAGGACGTACGATTCCAGGAACTGTAGTCAAACCTGTGTAGAAGAGCACGAGCTGATAAAGCAGCAAAACAACCGAGATACACACACACACACACACACACACACACACACACACACACACATACATATATATATATACACACACACACACACACACACACACACACACACACACACACACAGACATACTAGACCAACAAAGCAAAGCTGTCCTGCTAATTCTGACAAACGGGGCTGTGGTTCATATTGAAATGAGTCGAAACTTCTCAGGACACTCCACTGATCTCACAAGGCAGCACTACGAATGTTAATTAATCACTTTACCTTTTTTGCTACAGCTGTATTTTTATGTCCGTGCAAGAAAGCATCACCTGAGCGTGTAATTCTGTTTTAGGTCGAGTGACAAATCTGAATATTATAATACCATCGAAGCGTAGATTTTGTTTACTAACTTTAGCAAAATAGACCAATAAACCAAGCCATGACTTTCCTCTCAGGCTCCTGTTGGCTGTTCACAGACGAGATTCACACGACACGATTCATGCCGATTCTGATTCTGACAGAATTTGATTGTTTGAATTTGTTTGTTAGTGACATTTTCAAAATTAGTTATCATGCGTATTATCATATACGTATGTACTTCAACAACTAAACCTCTAGTCAGCTTTGAAATTATTGGCACCCTTAATACATAAATATGGATAAAAAATGTCTTTGTAGTGAATTTGAATCATTCTGGAAGTAAATGTGTTCTAGGAAAATAATTACGTATACTATATTATATTACACAATTTTTGGCACCCTTGTATTTAGTGCTCTATGCAACATAATTGAATCTTCTAATAATATAATAATAATAATAATAATAATAATATTATAATAATAATAATACTGACTGAGATAAGAGACAACAAAGCAAGGAATTCATCTGATTACAGAACTGAATCATCGAAATCCATTTCCACATACGGTAAGCCCTGAGTAGAATGTTAGCTTGCACATGCTCAGTGGTGTAACCCCACCCCTCCCGAGAGCCCTTCTCGCCCACCCTATGATCTGACCCCGAAAGCAGGAAAGTGGGACAGATGTTTTTGTGTGCAGGGCTTTTGAAGCGTTGTGCATCCGTCCTCTGGCGATGCGCTCATGCTCTGAGGCGCGCACACACACACACACACACGCTGCACCCTGTTGTGTGTTTGTATGGACTGCTTTGAAACATCACAGTGGAAAGATCATAGTGAATTGTTCGAACACACTCCCGTGTGTCGTTAGACAGACAGACAGACAGATAGACCTTCAACCCCAGTTTGGCATCTCGATGGTATTGTCAGGGCTGCTGTTGGTTACCTTGGTGACAGGCCAATGGGGGGTGTATGAGAGGGCTTGTCGTAACATGTGATGCAAGGAAAGAAGGGAGACAGGGAATTGTGTGTGTGTGTTTGTGTGTGTGTGTGTGTGTGTGCACGTGTCTGAATCCCTGTGGTGATTCTGGCATAGATCCTCTCCCAGCAGGCTAACGGGACACACCAGCGCACGGAAGCAGATGTCCATTGTAGTGTTTTGAATGCTTACATTGATTTCTGTTTTGTCGTTCCCCGTTCCCCCTTTCCCTTCCTCCCTCTCTCACCGTTCTTTTTAATGGCAAAAGGCAGAGCTTCCCATCTCGAATAAGTCAATGGTTTTGGCTTACAGCACGGTTTTTTTAAGCACAGATGAGTCCTGAATTTTTAATATCTTAATTTGGGGATTCGAGGATAACCAGCGAGGTTGTGGAAGCTCCAGTCATGAGGAGAGATGCGATCATTAAACAAGTCCTTTAACACGCTTTAATATATAAAAGCCAATCCTCTCTGATTTCATTGTGAGGCTGCTTTTGTCTTGCTTTGTCCTTCAGGCTGCTGCCAGTGTCTGAGTTCAGAGCGTGAGGGCTCAGAGGGCTCCACGTGTCCCAGACCTCCTCTTGTTCTTTCACTGTCTGCCCTCCACAGGCACAATCAATACTTTGCCGTTCGTCTCCCTTCTCCTGTCGAACATTTTTCCATTTGACGATTTGTCCGCCGAAGCTAAAAATAATGAGACAACAATAGAACAATAAAAGCCATGTACTATAAGTGGTGCTATTTGTGCTTTAGCTATGTAGTAAGTAGAAAATATCGATACATATTGTGGGATGGCAAAATGTTGACATTTGTAGACGACGATTCTGTAGGTGTCCAAAATTTCTCTTTAATATTTTTAGTATTTCTAAAAACTTCATCTTATCAATAGTTTTCTTTTGTTAAATGAGTACAAATAAAATATATCATGTAATTAATTATTATTATAACTATTTTTTTATAAATAATTTTTATTAATTATTATAATTTTTATTAATAATATATTTACTCATTTTCTTTGTTAAATGACCAGTTTTTGTTTTTTTATATTTGTTTGCATTTCTGTTTTTTTTTTAATTAATACTTATTTATTTATTTATTTATTTATTTTTTATGAAAGGTGTGTGATTTTCTTCCACATCAGCCTCTGACAGGATTTCTCAGACAGCCACACGTTCAGTAGCTCTCTGATTAATATGCAGCGCATGACTCGGTGTGCGTTGGCGTTTATCCGGCGTTCCTGATCACACCAGCTCAAAATATTCACACAACAGTATTTGATAGAAAGCA
Source organism: Tachysurus vachellii (assembly GCF_030014155.1). Taxonomy (NCBI): domain Eukaryota; kingdom Metazoa; phylum Chordata; class Actinopteri; order Siluriformes; family Bagridae; genus Tachysurus; species Tachysurus vachellii. The sequence continues at coordinate 20,962,545 of NC_083476.1, forward strand.
CAATAATTTACATTTAAAATTAGCCTCCGGTACAAAAACAGTAAACGTGAGAAAACCTGCATCCTTCTTCTCTTCGTAAGAGCGGCGATGTACATCAGACTCGCATAACGAGGTTGTGTAAAGATTCTTCTGATTTCCTCTGAGCTTCACGGCACGTTTTTATCACACTTTTATCTCTGTCTTTCTTTTTCTAGTCATTTTCTTCAGTGTGACCCATGTACAGAATTTCATTATATATAGAAAGTACCATATTTTCATTCATTCATTTATTCATCTTCTACCGCTTATCCGAACTACCTCGGGTCACGGGGAGCCTGTGCCTATCTCAGGCGTCATCGGGCATCAAGGCAGGATACACCCTGGACGGAGTGCCAACCCATCGCAGGGCACACACACACACACACACTCTCATTCACTCACACACTCACACACTCACACACTACGGACAATTTTTCCAGAGATGCCAATCAACCTACCATGCATGTCTTTGGACCGGCGGAGGAAACCAGAGTACCCGGAGGAAACCATTGAGTCACAGGGAACAGAGCCGATCAGCCCTATACGCTCATTACCCAAGTTGCGTAGGGCCCCGCAAATTACGCAAGGCCCCGCAAATTACGCCTCCCCCTGCCTCATTTTACAGCGCGTGTAAATGTTTACTGTGTAGATGACAATATGAAGTGGAGCTATCCATCTGGCCATGAAAAGAGAAAAAAGAAACAAAATGAGAGTGAAATGCAATAACAGCAATCAGGTAAACTTGTGTTCTCTTCAAGTTTGATGTCAGCAAGAGCAAATAACAGTAAAGTTAAGTTGATGTGATTCTGTCTCCAGTCTCTATCTGGTTAGTTAAATTAGCTGTGCAGTGCTGCCAGTGCAAGTGTGAATGTGTGACAAATGGTTTACATGGCTCACGGGTCAGGTAGGAGGGCCCCTGAGCAGAATTTTGCTTAGGGCTCCAGGGAGGTCAGGATCGGCTCTAAAGGGGAGAACCCCATATTTTCCAAATCTCTTATTTATTTATCGAATAATCATTTAGAAAATGAATTCCCAAAATTAAAGCCTTTCATCGGGAATGTTTGCAAAGAGACGATTAGCTAACTGCTTTTATTGCTCTTTCATGTGGCTTCCTTGTTCAAGAGTCGTTGGGTTTTGTACACAGTGCTTCAGTTACCTACTCAGATCAGACGCTACATCAAGAAATGTCCGGACAAATTGATAGAGCAGGCTGTGTTCTTCTAAATTGGAAAAAAAAATGTATTTAGAATTTTTTCCATGCTTATATTAAATGAAAAGACATTGAGATGCTGTTCCTTCACGGTGACTAGCGACTCGAGTCTTTACTACATCACTAGCTTAAAGGCAGGGTCTCCGATTATTGGAAAGCCAATGTTGACATATAAAATCACCAAAACAAACACGCCCCTAACCCAAATGGGTCCCACCCCTGTATCGATAGCTCCGCCCACACATACATACGTAACCCAGGCAACTACTGGAAAGAAATGTGTCTTTATCATAGCTGAAGGGAAGAACAATACGATTGCAGATAAACAAACAAGCAAAAATGACACACAAGCATAATCATGTAAAGGACAAAGGCATATATTAGTTCTGTGTAACAAAGCAAAACCAACGTTACTCACCTATCGAGAAGGAAAAAAGCGCCTCGGCGTCTTAAGTAAAGTTGGTCACATATTCACAGATTGGAGTTTCCCGAGTCAATAACTCCTGAGCTAAACGCTGTTACTACACAAAACACGGTTGTAGCTGCGTCTCTACATTACTACGATAGAAAAGAGGTGTTATTTGTGTAGTAACAGCGTTTAGCTCAGGAGTTATTGACTCAGGAAACTCCAATCTGTGAATATGTGACCAACTTCCTGCTCCTTCAGTTCTCTCCAGCCCTGGAAAGCTGATCCTATATTAACACGTCCTACTTCTTACCTTATCGTAAGCCTTTCTTCGCTTTCTTTCTTTGTTTTTATCCTCCATGTCAATGTTAAAACTGCTTTCTTCTAATGTCACACATGCGCACTGAACACTCTCTCCGCCCATATTGACAAGACACGCCCCTTTTGGCCCGACTCAGTTTTCTGAAGCATTTCTCAAAAATCGGAGACCCTGCCTTTAATAGTTATGCTGTAAAAGGTTTCATGGTTAATCATGTGTAGGGTTGAGATGTAGGAGGAGTTAGAGCAGCTCTAGCCCCACCCACTTAGTATAAAAACAGGTAGAGCTTTCACATGATGGCATTCACGCTTTCTATTCCTCTTTTTCTTTCACTAGTAAAAATAGCGTTGTTATTTTTATGTGTCTAAGCATCGAAATCTCCAAACCCTGCTGGACATTGAGTCTCCAGGACAGGAACTGATGACTTTTTTTTTTGAGGAATAGTGAACTGAAACTAATTCGACTTCCCTTTAAGATGTTTTCTGGAGCACCACATGACTATTAAAGATGTGAAAAACGTTCGAAATTCGTTAGAGGTTGAAGAAATGAAAACAATATCATATCACAATTCTTTAAGATAGTGTAGAACATTTTATATGATATCTAACTCTAAAAAGAATTGTACAAATGTGAAACTTTTAACATAACATTAAGGGTTGTAATTAAAATAAATAAATAAATAAATAAATAAATAAATCCTGATATCAGGGGGGCACGGTGGCTTAGTGGTTAGCACGTTTGCCTCACACCTCCAGGGTTGGGGGTTCGATTCCGCCTCCGCCTTGTGTGTGTGGAGTTTGCATGTTCTCCCTGTGCCTCGGGGGTTTCATCCGGGTACTCCGGTTTCCTCCCCCGGTCCAAAGACATGCATGGTAGGTTGATTGGCATCTCTGGAAAATTGTCCGTAGTGTGTGATTGCGTGAGTGAATGAGAGTGTGTGTGTGCCCTGCGATGGGTTGGCACTCCGTCCAGGGTGTATCCTGCCTTGATGCCCGATGACGCCTGAGATAGGCACAGGCTCCCGAGACCCGAGGTAGTTCGGATAAGCGGTAGAAGATGAATGAATGAATCCTGATATCCGAGATCCACAGACTTGACATGGACACCTTGTACTTCATTTCCAATTATCCCCTTCAGGCTGCAACAGATCACATGACCCTGTCACATGACTTCATAATCACTCTCAGCTGTTTTGTGTTTCACACTTTAATTAGTGTCTCTATATAAACTCTAAAATCGTTTCTTTAGCACTTGTGCCATCTTATGTTTTGCTTTACTTTATTATATTAATATGATATTGTTCTTCATTTTTCTGTAGCTTCTGTATTGTATATAATCGTTCTGACACTCTGGTTATGCTAATAATCCATTTTTGTTTACTTTACGTAAGCTGCATTTAAATTGACTTAATTTGATTTTAATTTCGTATATACTTTATGCTTATTTGAAACTCGTTTCTTTCTTATTAATCCACATCTATACATCTGTAGAAAAGGGTGTCATGGTCTTTGTGTAGGAAAAAAAAAAGTATTAACTATATCTTATGAAGTATGCTAGCAACCGGTAATGCTAGCTAATAAATAACCGAATTATTTCTCTGAATCATGTGATTGGTAGGATGTGTGTGCTTGATCTAGTGTTAACTAGTAGAACACACTTGATCCTGCATGACCTCAGACTCAGTCTTAATGGGGTCTGACACATGGCTACCCCAGCTCACTGCTTAGCTTTACATTACATTACGTTACATTTACAGCATTTGGCAGACGACCTTATCCGGAGCGACATACATAAGTGCTTATGTACGTTACTTAATGCTGGGTCACTAGGTTACATATCGTCGCTGTCGGGCGGAAACCTCGTATGTCCAAATTTTGTCAATTTCATATTTTTTCACATATCGATGCTATTGGTCAGTCCCCACGTGGGTCTGTTATTTTTACAAGTTATTAACCAATCTAAAGTCTTGAAAATAGCTTGAGCGCAAATCTCATAACTCCATTGGACACTTCAACTGTCCACCTCTTCCTCACTCCGCGGGAGAGCTTCGCGGCATATTTCTCCTCAAGAAGAGTCGCAACGAATCAACACGTCTTCTGAGGTAAATGTCTTCAAAACACTGGGCTCAAAGAAAAAAAATCTTGACCCCCGCTAGTTCTGGTGCTCGTCTGAGGACAGGAATTTAGCGCAAGACAATCCACTGCAACGTGGACTAAACCCTGTGCACTGCAGATAAGGTACGGCGTTTTTTTTAATTTCCTGAAAAATAACGGTTTTGGAGATACGAGGATTCTGCCTGACAGCGACGATATTTAAGATACCATGAGTTTAAAACAACTTAGCTAATGGATGAAAGTCTGTTTCAAAGTTTAAAACACAAACCTCTAAAGATCTTCCACCCCAAGCAGAGTAGCACCATTGCATACTTATCCATCTAGTAGTGTTGTATTGTTTAGTGCTGTAGCGTGTGTGTGTGTTACAGTATGAGTCACACTGGACACACTCCATATCTCAATCTTCATAATATGTGCCAAATATTATAAACCAGACTCAAAAGGAACCTCATCCTCATTTGGGTGAAAATGATCTCACATGACCAGCATGTGACCTGTAACTTTATGAGTTAAAACACACCCCATGTTTTAAACAGACTCTGGAGTTTGAGAACTAAAGATACCAGAGAAAGGTTCTGGCTGATGTTTCAAACGTCTAAAGAGCTCTCAGATTTTTTTTTCTAAGCTAAGGGCTTCACCAACAAATCCGATTAACATTCGAATGTTTCCTTACATGGGCCTGGAAAAATAGAGGGAAACTTTTCTTGTTCTGTCTGGGTCAGTTTTCTTTTAATTTAATCACAGATTCCGAGATTTTTTGATTTCCTGCATTTCTCTAGGGAATGGAAGTCATTTTGCTGACTTATGCTGTTATTTTAACACACACACACACACACACACACACACACACACACACACACATTTTGGCAAAGTGATAGCTATATTAGGACTTTGCTACCGCATATTTTGTGACAAACTGCTGCGTATTTATTAGATTTTGTTCTAGATAGATTTTTTTTAATGAATGCAAATACGTTTAGATGAAAATCCTCGACTTAAAAAACTTGTCTTACGTTCCTGCAGCCGCACAGTGAGCGCTGAGGAGGTGACCTTGAGCGTGTTGACTGTTAATTAACACCGTCGCTTACGTTCGTCTCCCTGACGGCTCTGTGGTTCTGGCTTTTAGCATAATGATCGATTCTCTGAGGCCACTCTAAGTGATTGTGAGCTTTAACCTTTGAATGTTACATGATGTAGACAAAAAATATATAAATAATATATAAAATATATGTAGTGTTGGGGGGGGGGGGGGTACGGTGGCTTGGTGGTTAGCACGTTCGCCTCACAGGGTTGGGGGTTCGATTCCCACCTCCGCCTTGTGTGTGTGGAGTTTGCATGTTCTCCCCGTGCCTCGGGGGTTTCCTCCGGGTACTCCGGTTTCCTCCCCCGCTCCAAAGACATGCATGGTAGGTTGATTGGCATCTCTGGAAAATTGTCCGTAGTGTGTGTGAATGAGAGTGTGTGTGTGCCCTGTGATGGGTTGGCACTCCATCCAGGGTGTATCCTATGTATCCTATGACGCCTGAGATAGGCACAGGCTCCCCGTGACCCGAGAATAGTTCGGATAAGCGGTAGAAAATGAGTGAGAGTGAGTGAGTTTGGGTGAGCCTGTGTCTCATTTCTGTTCTCTGAAGCTGATGTCATCTTCGGCTTGTTGAAGCTGATCTACTGAAACGTTGAGATGCTTTTCTGTTCAACACGTTTGTAAAAAGTGATTATTTTGTTGACTTTGATGTCTGGCTGGTTTCTTCTGATCCAGCATCATTAACAAGGTCTGATCTTGTTTTTTGCATCATTTTGTAGAATCTGAGCCTGAAAAAATCCCAGGAGATCGACATTTTCTGAAATTAAGTCCACAAAAACAAATTCCACATGGTTGCAGTCGCTAAAACCACATTTCCCCTCATTCAGTCTTGTGTATTGTAATGGATGTGTGAATAGATGAATGGGTGGATGGATGGATGTTTGTTTAAATAAGTGGATGTTTGAATGGATGCTTGTGTGACTGGATGGAAGGGTTGGCTCGTTGACTACCTGCACGAATGACCAACTGTTCCTATTAAAGTGGCATGTAGTGAGCGTGAGTGTGTGCATGTACTAGCTCTCGACGAGACGCACTTAATTGTGCACTCAAGCACAAAACAAGCCATTAATACGAGTCATATTTCACATGTGCTTCTGGTTTGTGAGGTTGTAGGTGATTTTTGGGAAGCGTTCATTCTACGGCTTCCTGGAACAAACTCCTGCACTCCAAATGTTTTTTTTTTTAGGCTGACCGGACACGATTAAAGCAGATTCACCGAACAAGGAAGTCGTTTGTATCCTGAGTCGGATCGCTCCTTTTTCTTTGAGCCCAGACTGTTTAGCATGTTAGCATCATTCCCACAGCGGAGCACAATTGCGGAGGCCCCTCACTCGCTGTCCTGTGCATACCACACTCACAGCTTTCTGAAGTCCTTAGCTGCATTTCTGGGTCACAGGAAGCTTTTATGAATAATAAAAAGTCTGCCTCCTTAAAAGAATTATTTATATCGCTCCAGCAGAAACCTCGGCGAGTTCTTCTGTGTTTCTGTCCCTCACTGATTTAAACTAAAATTAATGAAATATATCGATATATAATAATTAACGTGTCACATTCACAGCTCGTGCAAGCACAAAAGCCTCAATTCTCCTTAACACGCCATGTTTTTCACATGAAAATGAATACTTTTACTCTTTCTAAAGTACATCTACAAGAAAAAGTATTTTTTACGAATCAAACACAAAGAAATGTTTCCTTTTCCTTCGTTTTTTCTTCAGCTAGCTCATTAAAAGGTGGCTAGCTAGTTATGTAACGTAAATCAGCTTGTTAAATTAGCTAGCTAGGAACATTTTGTAATGATCAAGCCAGTCCAATTTAATTAGCTAGACAGTTTTGTGAATCTGCTTGTTCAATTAGATAGCTAATAACTTTTTTTAGAAGCTTATTAAATTAACAAGCCAGATAATTGTTGTAAATTAGCTTGCTAGTGCGTTTTTGTAAATTTGGTTTTTAAATTAGCTAGCTAGTTTTGTTAATTTATTTGTTAAATTATCTAGCGAGAAATGTTTCGTAAAGTACATGTAGCTTTTAAATCAAGTCAGTTCAATGTTGTACATTAGCTAGCTAGTTAAATATTGTAAATTATCTAGCTAGTTTTTTTATTTGTTTGCTTTTTTAATAAGCATATACTGTATTTACGATCTAGTATTTTAAATGAGCTTGTTAAAGGTACTAATGACTTTGTTACCGTTTTTATTGCTAACGTACTTTTGCATTCTTTCTAAAAGCTTATTAAACGCTAGCTAACCAGCATGTTAAATTCTAGGCTTGTCTAAGCTAGCAGAATATTTACTTATATAAATTTATATACTATTTATATATAATATTTAGTTGTATTTATATTTGTGACTTATCACATCGCAAACTAGTTTGTTAAAGACTTGAATACGTTTAAATTTAGATTCTTTTTTTTTACTTGTTCAATTCTAATACATTTTTGTCTCTATTCTTTTAGGGGCATTTGAGGCAAATCCTAAGTACAACATCACAGAATTTATTTTCACCTCAATGTTTTTTTACCCAATAGCCTTATTTTCTCTTCTATACCTTTCACTCACTCTTTCACCAGCATGTTCCCATGTGCTTGCTTTTCTTTTTCATCTGTTTGCCCTGCTGGATGGTGGCCAAGGCGACAGGCTGGGAATAAGCTAAGGTTGAGTCGGGCCAAGGGCTTGATGGGAACATTCATATTTGGTTAGCAAGTGAGATTCTCCCCCGGGGCCACGGCTGCTGATCATTAACAAGTTATAGGAGAAATAGCCAGAGCGAGAGGCAAGATTAATTTTGCACCACGGGGGTGGGGGGTGTTTAGACACGTCAAACGTTTCCTCTATCCTAGGGCTGTTGTATGCTTGGAAAGGTCATATTAGCACTTTATTTTCACATTCTTTTGTGCCTTGATGTATTTGTTTTCATGCATTGGCAAGTGATCTGGTTGGTAATTAATAACAAGAAAGAAACCAAAGACTCACCGTAAGTTGGACTGAACAGTGGATCGATGATGTGACCTGCGACACTGACGACGAGTTTGATCCTCATTAATTATAAATAAATCTGCCCATGAGAAGGAGATATCTATCTCAAATATGAGTTAATGTGGAAACTGCCTCCAGTTGTACATCAAGTGCCCTTGAAATCACAACTAATGAACCTGCCTTTTAGGGTTATAGACACCAGTATGATATAATATACAGTATCCTAAATCCGAAATGTACTCTTGTGGGTCAATAAAGTTGCACCCATACATGCATTCGCACAACCAACCGTCTTTCTATCCTTTCATCCATCTATTCAATCATCCAGTTATCCTTTACTCATCCATAATGCCATCCATCTATTAATTTATTCATTACCCCATTAGTCTGGCAATCCATCCATCCATCTATTCAAACATCCATCTACCCCTCCATCTATTCAGACTTTCATGTATTAATTTACTCATCCATCCATTCATCCATCCATCCATCCATCTGTTCAAACAACCATCAACAAAGCCATCTATTTATCCACCCACCAATACTTTCATCCATTTAGTCACACAACTATCCA
>NC_083476.1:20976241-20983741 GCF_030014155.1 Tachysurus vachellii
ATGTTATTTTATTTTGTTTTGTTTTTAGTTTATTTGTTACAGGATCTGATATCCGTCATGTTTTTAAAGTCTGATATCGAGTATTACATCCGTGTCATGTTAATTAACAATGGAGATAAGCGTATATGTTGATGCTTTCTTCCATTTAATGGATATCTTGAGATGTATGTGTCAGTTATAAACAACACCCAGCATTATCCGATTAGTGAACTTTAGCTAAGTGCACAGAAATTGCCATCATTCCAGTTTAATTAAATGAGGAAGCCAAAGTCGTAATCTGATTGTGCAGCTCGAATTTGAGCCGATAAGATTTCCATTCTTGAATGAGAGTGTGTGTGTGCCCTGTGATGGGTTGGCACTCCGTCCAGGGTGTATCCTGCCTTGATGCCCGATGACGCCTGAGATAGGCACAGGCTCCCCGTGACCCGAGGTGGTTCGGGTTAAGCGGTAGAAAATGAGTGAGTGAGTGAGAGAGATTTCCATTCTACAAAAGACAACACTGTTGTCACGCTGTTGTTGACTCATATTACTCTCAAGTCATTTTTGTCTTTTCCTGAGCTCCTTGTTTGTGTCTTCGGATCGCAGATGGCGGCTTGGCAGAAATCATGGTGACCTTCGATAACGGCCGCATCATGTACGGCTTCTGCAGCCTGAAGGACCCGTCGGCCGCCCTGCCTCGCTACATCCTCATCAACTGGGTGAGTCAGTACTCTGAAGTGTTTGATCTTCAGAGAACAGTCAGTGTTGTTGCACAAGCAGAGGAGAGAAATAAGCATCATTACAGCCCACCGTGTCCCATGAGCTACTACGGTTCTTAAATCTGACACGCTGAGCACCGTATTTCTCCCCACATTTATTATAGTCATTAGGAAGGTTCTCTCTGTGTGCCGCCGTAATCAGTTTGTATTGCCTGAGTAATGTTCCTTTTGAATGGGTACTGATCATATTGTTAAAGACAAAAATATAAATATAACTCTCGGTGCACTCCAGGTGAACTGTTGTGTGAAAATGAGCAATTGAGAAGAAAAGAATTGAGAAAACGGTTTTCATCTCAGGGTTTTGTAAAGACTTGTGGTGGGTGGTTAAAAAAAAAAAAAAAAAATCCCTTTGAGAGCTCTAGTGTGCTGATGTTCGTCAGTAATTTTCTTCACATTTATGCAGCTGCTTCAGTGTGTGATTGTCATCCCTGAGGACCCCTGTGTGTTTAATGACAGTAATTATTCTGTATGTATGTTCAGGTTGGAGAGGATGTCCCTGATGCCAGGAAATGTGCCTGTGCCAGCCATGTAGCCACCATCGCGGAGTTTTTCCAGGTGGGTCTTGATAAGGTAAAGTAACCACTTTTCTATCTCTGAAACAGGTCGCGTCGTGACGTGTCCGTGTCCGTCCCGTGTCCGTGTCCGTGTGTAAAGGAGCAGTTTGTAAATTTTATTGCCGTCTTCACGTTTACTGTGAAATCAGCTACAGCATGTGTGCCTTTGGGAGACCAACCGTTTGAACTGGGGGCGGGGCTAATTTCTGGTTCGTAAAATTGTAAACAGATACCTGATCTGTTCTGCATAGAGAACTGTAATAAAAATAGTTTTTATACTGCACACAAGCAGAAAATCAAAGCGAGTAAACGGATGATAATCTGGGTTCAGAGATCTGCTGCGCATGACAGCAAACGAATTCGGTTTGTTCTCACGCTCCCATTGGCTGTTTTTCGGCTCTGTTCTCATCAGTACCTTGATAAAGAGTATCACTCTAGGAAGACCTTTAAATATTACTTACTGCACCTTTAACTTTTACATCTTAAACCTCGAACCTTGTTTTGTCTGGTTCCTGTTGTTAATGTTGTCATCAGCCTTGTTTGTGTCGTCTGAAATTACAGCCTTTGACATAACAACTCCTGCTTCTTTTTTTTTTTGTCCCCGAGTTGCATCTTCATGAGTCTGTTATTATTCCTAAGCCCTTCTTGTTCAGATGAGTTCACCGAACCTGTGGGTGGTCATCACAGGGTGTCTGCTGAAGGAGGAGACTTCTGTATAAGACGGCCAGTAGCAGGAAGACGATAAGGTCTATGGATGACTAATGTGGTTTTCTGCACAGTGTTTACACTGGAGGTGTGCGCTGGTTTAAAAGTGCTGCCTTTTACATGCTTCATCTCATCAACCTGGATGTGGAAGAAATCCTCCAGGAAACTAGACCTTCTCTTGTGGAATTTTTGTTTTGTATCATTATTCAAACCAAGTTTTATTTAGCGGGGGGCACGGTGGCTTAGTGGTTAGTACGTTCGCCTCACACCCTCCAGGGTTGGGGGTTCGATTCCCACCTCCACCTTGTGTGTGTGGAGTTTGCATGTTCTCCCCGTGCCTCGGGGTTCCTCCGGGTACTCCGGTTTCCTCCCCCGGTCCAAAGACATGCATGGTAGGTTGATTGACATCTCTGGAAAGATTGTCCGTAGTGTGTGATTGTGTGAGTGAATGAGAGTGTGTGTGTGTGCCCTGCGGTGTGTTGGCACTCCGTCCAGGGTGTATCCTGCCTTGAGGCCCGATGACGCCTGAGATAGGCACAGGCTCCCCGTGACCCGAGGTAGTTCGGATAAGCGGTAGAAAATGAGTGAGTGAGTGAGTGAACTTTATTTAGCATAAATCTTTATTTTTGTGTTTTATGACCTGGTTCAGTCCAGTAGCATCTAGAGATCTAGGGATGTGGTAGCTCAGTGGTCTACTGATCAGAAGGTTGTGAAGCTGAATCTCAGCACCACCAAAGCTGCCATTGCTGGGCCCTTGAGCAAGGCCCTTAACCTTCAATTGTTCAGTTGTATAAAGTGAAACGAACGTAAGTCGTCTGCCAAATGCCGTAAATTTAAAACGTATACAGAGGGGAAAGATCTCTTGGGATAGGAGCATGATCACTTTCCCAAACAATCCTATTCCCCCCCCTGCTCATGTTGAAATTTTCTCAGGAACCTTGTTTTTTTCCTCATGTTGCATCTTCATGAATCCATAATTATTCCTCAGTTGTCCATCACACCTTCATAATCTTCATCCTCTTCATAAAATAATTAAAAATATTTTGATTCGTCCTGATTGCCAAGCTGAAAAAAGAAATAACAGATAACACTAAAGATAACTGAAGATAACACTTTTTATCCCTACAGTGAAACATGGTGGTGGTAGCATCATGATGTTTGGAGCTTTTATTAGCAGAAGAGAATGGAACACGTTTATTTTTTGGGAGAACTGATGGTCAAAGTACAAGAACGTTGTTGAGGGAAAACCTTCCCAGGAGCACACACAGAACCTCAGACTTGACCGACAGGAGAGAGACCTGAAAGGGGTTCAGACTTGAATCTGAATGAAAAAGATCTCTGGAGGGAACTGAAAGTCACTATAGCACGAATGTCTTTCCCAATCCAAACCGATCGAGCTTGAGAGGTTCTACAGAGAGAAACGAAAGCGGATCCTTAAACCCACCTGAACCAAGACGCGCTTAAACACTTACAGTACAAGAGACATCGATTTTCTGAGAAAAAAATTCTTTGAGGAAAAAATGACTTGAGAAAAAAACGCGTATCCGTTCGTTTTTATCATAGCGTAGCGTGTCCTTCGCAGACGGCTGAGAAGATGATTTCTAAAGGCTCCACGCTACGCTGATAACTACAGTAAGAGAAAATAACCCGAAAAACAAACGCTGTGGTCTATTCGAACAGAACAATACGGATGATAACAGATAATTATGATGACAGTATTGATGACAGAGATATCGCATGTACTATGTAAATATCCATCGTGGAACTCAGACTGAACCGTGGCTTTGTTGTGCAAATGAGCTGCTTTATCCGCTTCGCTACACACTGGACATCCACTGCACTTTTTTTATTCAGAGAGGTTCCTCTGAATTCACCTATTTTTCTCTTTCATCCTCCCACAGATACTTTGAAGTCCTTTATCCCCCCAACACACACACACACACACACACACACACACACACACACACAGAGTCCTTGCTATTCAGTACAGTGGGCCTGGGGGTTACGTGCTTTGGCAGGAATTGTGTTCATGTGTGTTTTTCTTTCTTTTCTCTCTGTCTTTTTACTTTCTCTATTTCTTTCACTCCAGGGAGTTGACATCATCATCAATGCCAGCAGCATGGAGGACATCGACCCCTCAGCCATCGGGCAGAGATTGACCAACGGGACGGGGCCGAGCGCTAGCCCAGTGCTCAACCGTCTGCGAATGAAAGATGAGGAGAATGCGGAGAACGTTGTACGTAATGTGGGAAAGGAGGGAATCCTGTGTGTGTGTGTGTGTGTGTGTGTGTGTGTTCATGTATATCTCTAAATGCATTCAGATTTAGAGGGAAGTGTTCAAGTTTTCTTACTAACCGCATTGATAGACCTGGGGCAAAATGAAACAATGCTCTTCTCTGTGAAGAGCCAAAGCAGGCAGTGACTCATACACACTTCCAGAGCAGTCCAGCTCTTTCCGCCTGTTTATCTCACAGATCAGCATGACCTCCATCCCCGTCGCAGCCCCGTTCTTCATTTAACCGTTTAACGAATAAACACAGACAGCGTAGCTCTCGTCACACAATAAACTTCAGCTTGCTTGGCGGCATTTCCGACTAATCCGTTCGAAGGTTATGGCTCCGTTAAATATTTCATTGTGTTCAGAACCTCAGACTATTTTACTCAGTTTAGTGCAACAGAAACACAGGAAACGGTCTGCGTCTCGTCCCCGCGTCTTTTTTTTAATCAACGCCTCCTTCTTTAGTCGTGTTTCTAATTAGGTTACATTTTCTCCATTTTTTTGTGTTCTCTCCTCCCACAGGGCACCACCTATCAGAAAACAAATGCAGAAATCGAGATGAAAAGGATCAACCGGGAAGAGTTCTGGGAACAAGCCAAGGTAGAGATCGGATTCTGTGGAAGCTCGATCCGTGCAAGGACGCTTAAAAGCCCAAACATGAATCAGCACGGCCTGCGCTAACCCACTGCTCCTAATCTGATTTTTTTTCCATACTAGCTTTAATGCAGCTCTCAGCGAGGAGCTATTTGTCATTTTAAAGTGCACGTCTACAGGCTTTCAGAGCCACGTTTTGGCCTCATGAGATAATTATCAATAATTGGTGCTGGAGGCTTAGCCTTCATTTGTGGCTTGGAAAAAAAAACGCCCAGATTTCTGGCCTATATTTTTTGATTTGCGCTGATTATAAGATATTTAAAGAAGTTACAATTTTTCCCTTGAGCACGATGGCAAATCTTATTCCTGGTTAGTTCTTAATTCTGAGGTGTTTACTCACGTGTTTAGACACGTTCCACGACGGACGTTTTGATCCCCCAGGACAAACGAGCGAGCGCACTTGCGCTTGCCTTTTGTCACCTCGTACAGTTATCTTTCTTCTGGATGGTTTTTAATGACCTTACAGTCATCGCTCTCTTCTCTGTCCATCGCTCATGCCATCATCCTTTTCATTTGTACCTTTCATTTGTACCTTGTAACAGCGAGAAGAAGAGCTGAGGAAGGAGGACGAAAGAAAGAAAGCAGCGGAAGAGCGGCAGCGCTTCGAAGAGGAGCGGATGGAGCTGGAGAGGAAGGAGCAGGAGGAGAGAGAGAAGAGATACCGTGAGAGAGAGAGGCAGATCGAGGAACACAGGCGAGAACTCTGAAACCTCGGACATCTTCTTGTGTGTTTTTTTTTCACTGAAACCTGAACATTTTTACATGTTGTATTCTTTCTACAGGAAGAAAATGCAAGAGGAAGAGGAGGCCAAAGAGAGATCACGACCTCAGTCCTTGACTGTAAGAGTGTGTATTCTTCACGCGCTCCTTTTTTTTTTTCATCTTCTTCACTCTAAGATGTTGAAAGGAGACTGTAATTTTCAGAGAACTTGAAAGTCACACCCATGAGGCACGCAGCAGACAAGGCGTGACATATATCCAAGTAGCAAAAGTTCCACATGTTCGCAGCAATAGAAGAATTAACAGTTAAACGTCTCAAAAAAATAAGGAAAAACTGCAATTTGCTGCCCCCTGCTGGAAACTACAGCACTTTCTCTTGTTTCTCCAGACAGAGCCCAGTAGTGATGACCTCTCTCAAGACAAAAAGGAGTCAGAGGTCGAGGTGAGTCGATCCCATTTGTTCGTTCCAGACTCTAACGTCTCTTAAAATGTTTGCAGCCTTTAAATTAATAATAAATCCATAAATAAATTGGCTCCTTTATCCGAATTCCGGGCAAGCCCTGGTCGAGTGATGAGCCTCGAGACGGGAATCTGGCGTAGATGTAGGTCAAAAAGGGTTGTTGCGTCAGATACAACCTCTTCTGGGCTTTGCATATGGGTCAGTGGGATTCCTCTTGCTGTTTCGGGACTAGGGCGGCGTGAAGAAATAGCACACTGGTGATGGCTGATTTATTTATTTATTTATTTATTTTATAATACGAGCCAACTAGAAATAAATGCTGGACGTCATAATAATTATAAATAAATACATCAGAAATCATGTATCTTAAATAATTTCAGGATATAATATAACACAAAAACATGCTAATTAATCCCAGTACGGTAGCGACGGTCAGTTCTAAAATTATTGGCACCCTTGGAAAAGGTAAATAAAAAAAAAAATGGATCGTTTACTTAATTCCATTCTGAAAGTAATGATTAAGAACTTTTAATGGAAGTCGATTGTGTACTTTAAGAAAATATATTCTGGAAAAAATAAATCACATTTTATGGTGAATTTCAGCATCTTTTTTTCCCCTCTCACTCTTTTTTATTGTACCAATTACGTGCTGATAATTTCGCCGCTGTTCATCTTGTTATGACACGATTATAAAAATATCATGATAGCAGTTCATATTTTTTTATATAACACCTTTACAGCGAGCAGAGACGTTATTAATGATTCATTCTTACATTTGATGGTGTTCAGTGATATAAATGTTTGTAAGATTTGATTGTAAATATGTAAAAAAAAAAAAAATAGGATATATATGCAGAGATCCCTTTATACTTTGGCTTATACGTTACTACTAATTATTATTATTATTATTATTATTATTATTATTATTTAATGTTCTTTGTCTAGGAAGTTCTTCAGATCCCAACATTTTTTTCATTAATTAAAGTATTTGCTTACGTCTTGATGAAGAATAATTTGTGTGTGCAGGAGGCAGCAGCGATAATCGCTCAGCGCACAAGCAACCCGCGTGAGTTCTTCAAGCAGAAAGAAAAAGCTGTAACCAGCAGCTTGGACACGTCCCCCATCATGTCACACAGGACCGGTAAGACCACAGTCAGGAATGAGGGACACGGTGGAAAAAAGGGGTGAAGGAAATGAAAGGAACATCCCAGTGTTTTTATTGGGAAAGAATAAAAAACCTACTAACATGGAAGAGCTAGTCAAGGAAGTCCATCATTAATATTTCAAATAAAGGACTATAAAACTCTACACCAATTATTCCAACTGTTATAAACGTTCAAAGTAAATGTAAAGCTTTGTCTGGATAATCCG
>NC_083476.1:20988741-20993741 GCF_030014155.1 Tachysurus vachellii
CATGGACGACTTCTTTGAATGAGCTGCTGTGTGGGATTTTGGGATCTGATCTTAATTAGTCTGAACTTATAAATGAACCTTATAGAGCTTCAGTCCAATTATTGTATTTATGTAAATTAGCGTATTTATTCTCAACACTTGAAGACGCTTAAAGGTGGGGTCTCCGTTGTTTGAAAGCCAATGTTGACATTTCAAATCACCAAAACAAACACGCCCCTAAACCAAATGGGTCCCAAACCTGTTTTGATAGCTCCACCCCACACATACACCAGACAAGTATAACCCAAGAATAACCCAGACAAGTATTATGGCGGAACCTGCTGGGGCGGCTGGCCGAGGGGATATTTTTATCAATAAATGAACACAATGAGTAACACTATGGTAATACAAATGTGTTTTTGTAGTACTGCGTGTTGTACCATGAAAGGTTTAGCTCCGTTTCACGCCGAAGACGTTCAGTTCTCTGCAGCGCTGGAAAGCTGATCCTATATTAACACGTCCTACTTCTTACCTTATCGTAAGCCTTTCTTCACTTTCTTTCTTTGTTTTTATCCTCCATGTCAATGTTAAAACCGCTTTCTGCTAATGTCACACATGCGCACTGAACACTCTCTCCGCCCATATTGACAAGACACGCCCCTTTCTGCTCATTGGCTACACGTTTGTTTTGTTTGGCGGCCCGACTCAGTTTTCTGAAGCGTTTCTCAAACAACGGAGACCCCACCTTTAAGTATAGTATAGTAAGTATAGGAATGTCCATGGAGAATACTTTAATAATTATAATAATTTTGATAATACCAAATCATCAATAAACAAACAAAGCAATAAAAATGAGCATTTTGTTGGGTGCTTTGAAACAGGAAATGGCAAAAGAACATCCTGGAAATGTGGAATCTTGGAATGTTCTGTTCTCGAACTCTGCTTTTCCCCAGAGGCTAAAAAAATTCTCGTGTCCGTGTTGATGACCGAACGTCTTCCTCGTGTCTCACTCCACGGTGGTGTTAATAAGAAGCTCATATGAAAGTAAACACTCAGGACTTTGTAGAGTTTCATCACTATTTCTGTTTTTCTCTACAACATTAGAAGGTGATAGAGTCATAGAAAAGATCCAGAAAAACAAAAACGCTTCTTTTTCTTCCACACAGATGTTTGTATGTTCAGAGTAAATGTTGATATCAAACCCATTTCTGCTCTCTGAGAAGCTCTGAGTGTTTGTTCATCTAAAAAGCAGCTCAGATTTATCTTCAACACTAAAATTCAGTGTAAGATTATCAACAGAGGGAAAAAACGCACGTCTAAAACACACTGAAAGAACCACAGAGTCCTGATTAATTTTAGATAAGATAAACATATCATTTGTTTATACTGATTAAAAATGGGAGAAAAGAAGTCATAAATCATTTGATGAACAGATCCATGTGAATGTTTTTCTCTGGTCGTGTAAAACATTAAGACACGCTGAAGGCGTTGGTGTGTTTATCAGCTTGTCAGCTCTCGGCTGTGTGTCGCGGCTTCTGCATGAACACTGACTGTGTTTTTTTTTTGTTCATTTGTTCTCCTGCATGTTTTTTGTGTGTGTGTGTGTGTGTTTCTCTTTCACACCACGATTGTTGTTGTTGTTGTTGTTGTTGTTGTGTGTACACTCGCTTTGTGTACACCGTTTGTGTTTGATGGTAAGCTTCTGTCTGGTAACATCATTATCTGACAGTTGTTGTGATGTCACTGACTCGTGCTTTCACCCTGAACCTGATCTCTATCTCTCTCTGATTGGACAGACGACTCCGCTGAAGGCTTCTCAGCCGCTTCCCCGACACCCATCCCTAAAATCGCCATTCAGGAAGACAAGGGTGACAACAGCGAGAAGGAATGGGGTAAGAACCCAGGGCTGTGTTTCAGTCTTTACTCAGCTTCTTTACTCATACGAACCGCCGCATCGACACGTCACAACATCACGAAATCCGAAAACACATTAATAAATCTGAAAACAAATTAACAAATCCGAAAACAAATTAACAAATCCGAAAACACATTAACAAGTCAGACAACCTGGAAATGGTATGTATCGTTTTTGAATGGAAACTTATCGATCATTGGACAAGACACCTGTCAATCAAGATATACAGGTATGGAATCTTATGTGTAATGTGTAAAGTTTAAATATAAGAAAATAACAGAATTAATCCACAGTAATCCATTCCATCCATCCATTCCAACTTTTCCCTGCGGCAGCCTGTTGAACTTCATGTATACCTTGAGTGACAGGTGTCTTGTCCAATGATCGGTACGTGTTCCAATCACAAACTATACCAACCTCTTCCGGGTTGTCTGAATTGTCGTTGTGTTTTTGGATTTGTTAATTTGTTTTTGAATTTGTTAATTTGTTTTGCACTTCTCAGTCACCGGAGCAAGTGGCTTCCCAGCAAAAATCATTTATCAGGGTTGCCAGTTTTCAAAATTTCCACCATAACCATAATGCCAAATGCCTTTTCTTTTTTAGTTTTTTTTTTCCATTTTTTTTTTCCCTGGGGAAGTCGTGGCCTAATGGTTAGAGACTCCTAACTCTAAGGTTGTGGGGTCGAGTCTCGGGCCGGCAATACCACGACTGAGGTGCCCTTGAGCAAGGCACCGAACCCCCCCAACGAATTCTGAGTATGGGTCACCGTACTTAGCCGTATGTCACGTCACTTTAAGCTTTTCACTTTTTCTCAGCATTTGTGGTGCACACACACTCCCTGTCCTATTTTTCACAATATATCTTACAACAGAGATGGCCCTATATGTCATGGATACACTGTGGATTTGTTATAAATTATGATCTGTTTTGAAATTTGTGGACTGCAAAGTCCTGCAAAATCACAAGACTGGCAACCCTGCCCCTGGAACTGATCTGTTTTCGGTCCTCAGTGAAAATGTTCAGAGCACGAGCACGGGGCAGCATGAGACCTTCCCTAATGGACTTCTATCAGTGTGTGTTAGACGCAGTCATCATTTTTAGCCACTAAGTGTGATGTGTGATGTGAACACCCTGTAATATGATCTGCAAATTCCTGTCAAACAGTAATATTGTTTTCAATAACTCAGATTTCGAATTGAAATCGTATAGAATTGTGACCTAGGAACGTCTGCATTTCCGTCGTGCTCTTGAAGAACTTGTGTAAGAACTCCTCGAGTCTGTCTGAGAGCAGCTTGATGAGCTCATGAAGCGTGTCCAGGACAGATGACACAGCCTCTGGTCTGTTTAATAAGCTACACAGCTGGGAGGATGTTGTTGCTCTCTTTGTCCCAGATCGACTCTCTGGAGCAAACAGGCCGAATGTCTACTGGGACTCATTTGTTTGCTGAGGCTTCGTTTGCTTTCACGGCTCACTGCTTTTCTCTGTGCTTGTTTGTGCAGCCCGGTGACACAGTTTGGTGTCCTACGGTAATGCACGCCGTCGAGATTTCTACTGTTACTGTAAATTACTGTTCATTATCGAAACAGAAAGAGCGTACAGCTGTAAATATGTTTTATAACACCAGCGGTGCTGCCTGCAGAAAGATGGAAAAAGATGGCAGGTGTTTGTGTGTATGTGTGAAAAAAATTAAATAGAGGAAAGGTGAATAAGAACAAATTTGGATTTAACAACACCAGTCGCTTTTAGAGCTGAGCGACCTGTATGGAGTTAAATTTAGACAGATAATATGGATGGTACAGTGGTGTACATCGAGGTAATATTCTCCCAGTGATGGACCGGTCTCCCATCAAGACACCATTACAGCCTCATGCTTAGAGTTTATGAGTTTTTTCCCCTTTGCTGCTCTAACAGCCTACAAAGTCTGTTACTGTAGGTTGAGTCAGCCCCAAAGTCAGTGGGGTTGAGTCGCAGTCAGGGCTCAGTGCAGGACACTCAAGTTCTTCCTCTTTCTCAAACCTTAACACACAGTAGCATTCATGCATGATCAAGTTCGAGCGAATTTATAATAATCCTGTATCAAACAGGGGGGCACGGTGGCTTAGTGGTTAGCATGTTCGCCTCACACCTCCAGGGTTGGGGTTCGATTCCTGCCTCCACCTTGTGTGTGTGGAGTTTGCATGTTCTCCCCGTGCCTCGGGGGTTTCCTCCGGGTACTCAGGTTTCCTCCCCCGGTCCAAAGACATGCATGGTAGGTTGATTGGCATCTCTGGAAAATTATCCGTAGTGTGTGATTGCGTGAGTGAATGAGAGTGTGTGTGTGCCCTGCGATGGGTTGGCACTCCCTCCAGGGTGTATCCTGGCTTGATGCCCGATGACGCCTGAGATAGGCACAGGCTCCCTGTGACCCGAGGTAGTTCGGATAAGCGGTAGAAGATGAATGAATGAATAAATGTATCAAACAAAGATGTTCTATACAATTGTGTGCTTCCAACTTTGTGGTACAACATATAGGTGTGATATGCAGGGGTGCACATACCTTTGCCTAAATAGTATAGATTTCTTGATATAACATGTATAACTTTTATCTGTCTCCTTTTCACACACACTCCGTTTCAGCATGGTTTTTATCTCAAGGAGTGAGTTTTTACACATATACATGTCATGTAATCTCCTGCTCTTCCTCCAGCTCCTGAGTCTCCTGAGCGAGTTCCGGTGCAGGAGTCCGAGCCTGTGCAGACCGAAGTTCCTCAGGAACATCCCACAGAGTTGAAATCCACCAGTGCTGAGGACACTCTGTTGGATATGTGGGAGAGCAGCCCGGCGCCGACGGCAACCCCCTGTCAGGCCCCTCACATCATGGACCTGATGGGCGATGCTGACTCGTCCCCCAGCCTTCCTCAGCCCCTGCTCAGCTTTGACGACGTGCCTGATGCCCCGCTGTGCCCCTCAGCCGAGGACGCGCCCTCAAGCCTGGTGGACGTGACCGAGTCGCACCACATGGCTCTGAGCTACCAGCAGGCCTCTGACAGCCAGGAGATGGACGAGAGCCAGGAGATGCTGACCAACGGAGACTCGCTGCTCAAAGAAGGGACTCAGGTGAGAAAA
>NC_083476.1:20998741-21006241 GCF_030014155.1 Tachysurus vachellii
TAGTCTATAAAAGCCATACAACATTCGTTTATAGCAGCTCTGTAACATTCGTCTATAGCAGCTCTGTAACATTCGTCTATAACAGCCATATAACATTCGTCTATAGCAGCTATGTAACATTCGTTTATAGCAGCTATGTAACATTCGTTTATAGCAGCTCTGTAACATTCGTCTATAGCAGCTCTGTAACTTTCCTCTATAACAGCCATGTAACATTCATCTATAACAGCCATGTAACATTCATCTACAGTATAACAGCCATGTAACATTCGTCTATAGCAGCTCTGTAACAGTCGTCTATAACAGCCATGTAACATTCATCTATAACAGCCATGTAACATTCGTCTATAGCAGCTCTGTAACAGTCGTCTATAACAGCCATGTAACATTCATCTATAACAGCCATGTAACATTCATCTATAACAGCCATGTAACATTCATCTATAGCAGCTCTGTAACAGTCATCTATAACAGCCATGTAACATTCATCTATAACAGCCATGTAACATTCGTCTATAGCAGCTCTGTAACAGTCGTCTATAATAGCCATGTAACATTCGTCTATAACAGCCATGTAACATTCATCTATAACAGCCATGTAACATTTGTCTATAGCAGCTCTGTAACATTCGTCTATAACAGCCATATAGCATCCGTCTATAACAGCCATGTAACATTCGTCTATAGCAGCTCTGTAACAGTCGTCTATAACAGCCATGTAACATTCGTCTATAGCAGCTCTGTAACAGTCATCTATAACAGCCATGTAACATTCATCTATAACAGCCATGTAACATTCGTCTATAGCAGCTCTGTAACAGTCGTCTATAATAGCCATGTAACATTCGTCTATAACAGCCATGTAACATTCATCTATAACAGCCATGTAACATTCGTCTATAGCAGCTCTGTAACAGTCGTCTATAATAGCCATGTAACATTCGTCTATAACAGCCATATAGCATTCGTCTATAACAGCCATGTAACATTCGTCTATAGCAGCCATGTAACATTCATCTATAACAGCCACGTAAAATTTGACTATAGCAGCTCTGTAACATTCGTCTATAACAGCCATGTAACATTCGTCTATAGCAGCTCTGTAACATTAGTCTATAACAGCCATATAACATTCGTCTATAACAGCCATGTAACATTCATCTATAGCAGCTCTGTAACATTCGTCTATAACAGCCATATAACATTCGTCTATAACAGCCATATAACATTCGTCTATAACAGCCATGTAACATTCGTCTATAGCAGCTCTGTAACATTCGTCTATAGCAGCTCTGTAATATTCGTCTATAACAGCCATGTAACATTCGTCTATAACAGCCATGTAACATTCATCTATAACAGCCATGTAACATTTGTCTATAGCAGCTCTGTAACATTCGTCTATAACAGCCATATAGCATTCGTCTATAACAGCCATGTAACATTCATCTATAGCAGCTCTGTAACATTCGTCTATAACAGCCATATAATATTCGTCTATAACAGCCATGTAACATTCGTCTATAGCAGCTCTGTAACATTCGTCTATAACAGCCATATAGCATTCGTCTATAACAGCCATGTAACATTCATCTATAGCAGCTCTGTAACATTCGTCTATAACAGCCATATAATATTCGTCTATAACAGCCATGTAACATTCGTCTATAGCAGCTCTATAACATTCGCCTATAACAGCCATGTAACATTCGTCTATAGAAGCTCTGTAACATTCGTCTATAGCAGCTCTGTAATATTCGTCTATATATATGTATATATAAAACATTGTCTATGTTTAGGTTTATAATTAGGTTTTAGATTACATTTAGTGAAAGATTTCTAATCTGTGGAATCTAACATTCGTCTATAACAGCCATATAACATTCGTCTATAACAGCCATGTAACATTCATCTATAGCAGCCATGTAACATTCGTCTATAGCAGCTCTGTAACATTCGTCTATAACAGCCATGTAACATTCATCTATAGCAGCTCTGTAACATTCGTCTATAACAGCCATATAACATTCGTCTATAACAGCCATATAACATTCGTCTATAACAGCCATGTAACATTCGTCTATAGCAGCTCTGTAACATTCATCTATAGCAGCTCTGTAACATTTGTCTATAACAACCATGTAACATTCATCTATAGCAGCTCTGTAACATTCGTCTATAACAGCCATATAACATTCGTCTATAACAGCCATGTAACATTCGTCTATAGCAGCTCTGTAACATTCGCCTATAACAGCCATGTAACATTCGTCTATAGAAGCTCTGTAACATTCGTCTATAGCAGCTCTGTAATATTCGTCTATATATATGTATATATAAAACATTGTCTATGTTTAGGTTTATAATTAGGTTTTAGATTACATTTAGTGAAAGATTTCTAATCTGTGGAATCTAATAATTGTTGAAAGGTTAAAGGTTCCTGTCTGGTAGAAAATACAGTAAAGGTGATAAAGAGAGTGTGCTGTATTTTCTAGCAGTTTGGTCACAGGCGGTAACATTCAGGGTCTAAATAAATAGTTCCTACAAACCCATAGACATCACTGAATGCCAGTTTAAATGGTCAGCATTTAAATAATAACTAAATAAATAAAGTGTTTCTCATCTCACCCCTTAATGAATTCTAATCAAACGTCAATTAAATTCGAAAGAATGGACCGGATGCTGAGATGTTAACAAAGACGGCCATTAGGGTGAACGAGAGCCAAGCGAAAGCTGAGCGAGGGCCGCAAGACGAAATTACAAAGGACGATAAGAGACAATGATGCCGTCAAAATGAAATCAAGGCTTAGCATTCAGCAGTCTTGGTGGAAAAGCCCCATTAAAAAACACAACAGTTTATCCAATCAGAAGTGATAGACAAACACATGCAAACGAATGCTGCAACAGGAAGAAAAGAAGCGCTTAATGTCAGAAAGAAATACAAGGTGAGAAAATACATGCTTCTGAATTTTAATTCACATTCTTTGTGAGGTTTCGGTGTAACCACGTGTTCAGTCTGAGAAACAAACCAGGACATGAAAAATGCGTCAGTATAAAAGTTTTTAAACACAAAAAAATCAATGGTTGTCTCTCATTTTACCCGCATGTGCTAATGAATTAAAAGCTACAAGAGACGATCCAAGCAAATGAAGACACCAGATGCTTATCGAATTGTTCAGTTCAAATGCTTCTTTTAGAGCGCGTCATTATTCTAAAGAACATATATTCGATCCTCAAAAAAAAAAAAACTTTCTGTATTTCATCGTTTCATTACCTTGTTAGAGCAGCAAGGTCATTTTTCACAGTTTATACAGTACATTTTGTACACTTGAGCAGCATGTTGAACCTCGTCTGAGAGACAGACTGCACCAGGACAGTTGCTTATGATTGTGTTATTATTAATATTATAATTATTATTTATTTTACAAAACCATCCCGTCAATGATGTAAAGAGGAAAAGAAACCTCGTTTATTAAACAGTATAGTATGCAATGTTAACTTAAAAATTCCAGAAAAAGATGCGATCTGTCAACAAAAGCCAGAAGGAGTGATGGATCTTCTTAGAAAACATTAAAAATGTTCATTTAAGCCTCGGTTCTAACGCAGTCCGACTCCCAGGCGTTGATACGATACAGTACAGACCATGAAGGTTTTGCTATGCTGCGACCCTGTGCTGTATCTACTTTACAAAACAGAATTTCAAATCCTGCTCATGTTACATCAGTCCAAGGCTGTTGAGAAGAAAAAAAAGAGGAAGAAGAGAGGCCCAGGAACCATGGCAACAATGCTCACATAATAGCTAAGGCTCTGCATCAGGCAGGGACGCCACACAGCGAAAGAAAGAAAGAAAGAAAGAAAGAGATGGAGAAATACATCTGTCATACATATTCTTCCTCTTGAAATGAAGCAACTGAGAGTCTTTTGAGTCTTTTGGAGAAAGTCCTGATGCTTTTCCTCTGAAAGTCACACAGTGGTCCACATAAATTGTTCACACGGCCGTGCTTCGTCCCAGCAGAGGGAAAGCAGTGGGCAGGCCGTAGCTGTGGTCCAGCGGTCGTAGGCTGCGTAGGCCTAAGTCCATGTGAATGCGGCCGTCACGGGGCATCGTGGCCATCGCCGAGGCGTGCGGCTCCAACGCCATGCTGGAGTGGTTAAGGTCCACGTTGGAGAGCAGGTGGTCCAGAGAGTCCCAGCGCCTGGCTGAGGGCAAGCGGATCAGTGACGAGTAGCCACGCTCGGAAAACACCGTCACGGGCACCATCTTTCTGGTCTCTGATTCCTGATGCTCCCTGGAGGATCTCAGTTTCGGTTTGGTGTACGTTCCACCCCTGGGATCGGCAAGGACCTCGCTGTAAGGGGGGGGAGGATCCTCCATCAGTACGGCCTCCTCGTAGCAAGGCGGCTTTCCACAGGCGTCGTTATCCACAGTGTGGACGGGAGCTGAGGGCCAGAAAATTCAGGCAAACACGTTTTATTAATCAACAGGATAACGAATGGATAAAGTCATTTTGATCTCTGTTTGTTTCCTGTTCATCAGTTGCACCTTTTCACTACTTCTGCTCTAATGTGGGACAATATCACGTCAGACAACTCCATAACGTTGGTTATCTGAGCATCGTAACGTGTCCTACATACACTGTATATCAGTATGAGTATAACATTGTATTTCATCCACTGCATTGATGTGTTCAGTCATTTGAAATCGTTTAAAAATAAAAATTGGTTTTAAAAAATTCTTTAAGTAACAGCAGCAAAGTCTTTCTAGAACATTCTCAAAATCATGCCTTCATCCATATTATTATTATAAAATATGTAAAAATTTTAGATAACTAGAATTCGGGATTACGTAAAAGCAAAATGAATTAAAAATATATTAGTATTACTGCTCAAAAATAATTGTGATGTATAAACGTAACCAAACTTTATAGGAATATATATATATATATATATACATATATATATATATATATATGTATATATATATATATATATATATATGTAATGAGTCTGTCTGTGTTTTGCCCTGTTTCTGTCTGCTGTCTTGCCCTGCTATTAATGGTTTGCTCCGCCCACTCGTTTGTTGCCATGGACACTCGTTGAACTCATTCATTCCCTCTCGTTTGTTGTCATAGTTACTCATTGTCTCTGCTTTGTGATTGGTTCCTGTCTGATATATATACACTGTTTGTTCACTTCCCTGTTGCTAATCGTCGTATGTGTTTCTGTTTCCTGTTAGCTCTGTGTTCTGCCTAGTTTTGCCTGTCTGTTTATCTGTTTCTTATTTTTGATTAATAAATGTTTAAACTGCATTTGGATCCTCACTCGCCTTTGCCGCAATCTCGACAATATACATATATATATATATGTGTGTGTGTGTGTTTAACTACAACACATCACACTTTTAAAACATTTCAATAGCATAGACAAGACAACAGGGCTTACGTTATAACAGCTGTAAGATCGTAGATCCTCACCAAACTTACTATTTTCATTTTGCTGAAGTTTATTAGGTTAAAAAAAAGTACAGCTTGTGGGAGAATCTTGACTGTCCTGAAGACTTTCTGAGACTGGAGACTCCTTCCATAAAAATGACAAAAACGTCTCCTATCAGAAAGCTTCACCACATCAGCAGTACCACATGTTCACATTTTATTTAAAATCTCTTTATAATTTAGCTTCAGATAACGTCGAGCGTACAACATATGAGTTACTATGGTAACAGTAAACGTATCTGATAGAGTGCATTAATATTACAGCTGGAAGTACCAGCGTTGTTAGAAATCAATGCACGCCTTCTGATAGGAGATGTCAACAATACAACTTCTGACCAATCAGATTCGAGAATCGAACATTGCTGCAGGATAAATGATAAGAAAACCGCTTGCTAGGCAGCATAAATGAGGACCTGGTATTTTTTATTCAAGGCTGATCATCTGTAGAGCTTTTATCTGCCCTTGCAAGGTTATACTTCACTCTAGCAGATGAAAGCTAGATAGATTTGCCTCTGTGAAAAAATAAACCCCCGACAGAGGAAGGTTATGAAGATGCAGTTTTATGAAGACTGGGGCTGATCGAAATGCACCATTTGAATCTTTCAATCTCACGTTACACCTTGTGCACTTGACTTTAAATGCCACGTGAGATCCACACAAACCATAAGCAGATGAGTTCTATTTTGCTTCTTCTTGGAAAGCCTCAATGTTCCTAACCTCCTCCTCCGTTTGAAGACGGTTCCCAGAGACTCGGATTGTTCCAAACACTACCTACACAATCAGGTTGAATTCAGATGCTGTGCTTGAACGTGTACAAGCGCCGCTTACCCCGACGCACCGAACAGCTCAGACCATCTGGCCTTGAGAAACCTCAGAGATGAAATTTTGAACGAGTAGGCTGCTGCTGTTCAACGAAATGCACCTACTCGCTGCAGAGTCTCTTGAAGTTGTCATGGTAACACAAAACCAAAAGCCTTAAAATCGAAATCAGAAATTAGTCATGTGTCTAAGATTGTCGTGTTTTATCAAAACCAACTTCTGCGGCACAGGAGAACGGTTGAAACAGACAGAGAACTGACAGAATAACTGCTCTATACAACTGAGATCAGATGAAAAGCATCTCAGAAAGCACAACATGTCCGTCCTTTTGTCTGAAGACCGGACCAGAACCTGACGTGCTCTTCTGGAGTTCTAGCTCATCATCAAGGTTGTGCATTCTGAAATGCTAACCTTATGTTATAATGCTAACCTTTCTATAAGCTTTAACTGAACTATTCATTCTTCTCTCACCGATACACCATTTCCGTCCATAAGAAATATTATTTTTGTCATGGAACCTGAGACTACCTGTAGAAGGTAATGCGAGTTTGGTTGCGTCGGAACTGCGCTGCGATTCCCATGAACGTGAACCTGTGCGTGTGTTTTAGCTGACAAAGTCATCATTAGTTTCCACAACACACGTGTAGCATAAATAAAATGGTGCATTCTGTACCTTGCTCCCTCAGATCTTCCAGCATGGCTCGACTGGTTCCTCTATCTCTCAGCGTAAGAGGGAGGTACACAGGAAGACTCTTCTCTTCTGGCAACGAGGTGGTGGAATGAACATCCCTTAGAAATCTGAACATCTGAGATACTGGCTCAGACGACATAACGACTGGCCCCTAACCCTAACCCTAACCCTAACCCGACGATCTTCAGACGATTGGTGAAGACCTTCATCTTCCTGAAACACTTACAGTAACACTTTTCCCTGTTTATTTTTTATATATATATTTTAAAAATACCCTGAAAACCCTGGTATCCTAAGTCTGTAACCTAGTGAACCAGTGTTAATGTATTCATCCAAATACCGTAAATGTAAAATGTAAAACGTAAAACTAAGCTGTAACAAAGACCTGACGTGTTGATTGATCCACAAGAGTAAGCAGTAAAGAATAAGCTCCATGGGATCTTTTTCAGTTATTGCATAATATCAGGCAATGCTACATAATTAGCTTGTTATTAAACA